>NC_080180.1:44360214-44498089 GCF_950295315.1 Erinaceus europaeus | reverse complement strand
TTTAATATGGGGAAAATCAGATACAGATCTCTATGCTTTACGTGATTTTCTCATTCCTGCATTAAAGAAAAGCGGCCTTAATGTAGCCCCTGAGAAGATACAGCTAATCCCTCCAATATCCTTCCTAGGTTCAGAGATTTCTCTAACGCAAATTCGTCCCTTAAAACCTAATGTTACCTTCCCTTCTAACCTTACTCTTGCTTCTTTACAAAGTTTTCTAGGAAATTTAAATTGGCTTAGGCAGTATCTCTATCTGCCCACAAGCTGCCTCCAACCACTGTTTGACCTGTTGAAAGGAAACAAACAGCCCTCTTCAAAACGTAAATTAACTCCTGAGGCCTCCTTGGCACTGGAAAGGGTTAACCAGGCCCTCCAGGACATGCACCTTGTTCGATTCTCCCCCTCCTCTCCGGTAAACCTTCTAATCTTCAACTCCACCCCCACAGTAGTAGGGGCACTGTGGCAAGACCATGGGGTTCTCGAATGGCTTCACACGCCAGTAGGAGGAGCTCCAAGACTCCTCACTGAGATAGATGCGTTAGCATTCATGGTTCGCCAAGGAAGAAATAGGTCTGTGCAGGTCTTAGGGAAAGAACCGGATTTAATCATTCTGCCCTTTTCTCTCACAGATACAGAGTGGCTTATACGCCATCATTCCCGCTTTGCCATAAGCTTCGTGGGGTTTCCAGGACAAATAGATAACCATTTTCCTTCTAATAAATTGATAGCTTCTTTACCTCTTCTGCCTCTTCTAGCACCTAAACTTTTCTCTCGGGATCCCATTCCCTCTGCTCCTACAATCTTTACTGATGGCGGAAAAAGGGGAGCTGCTGCCCTTATATATTACCCAGACAAACAATCTCCTAAACCTCTATTTACTGAGCTTCCTGATAATTCCCCTCAGTACAAAGAACTTTATGCTGTTTTTCTTGCACTAAAAGCTGTACCAGAATCCTTCAACCTTTTTTCTGACAGTGTGTATACTGTTAACTTACTTCCATGGCTTGCTCGTTCGTATGTGAAAATTGATGACAACCCACTTTCCCCTCTCTTGATTCAAATCGCCTCTATGCTCTGTTCTCGAACCCAACCACTGTATATTCAACACCTTCGCTCCCACAGCCCTCTTCCTGGTTCCCTGTCCGAAGGGAATGCCGCAGTTGACCGCCTTGCCTCCACAGGAACTTTCCCAGTCTCTGTCTCTGATCCTGCTAATTTTCACTCTCTAACCCATGTTAATCTTAAAGGCCTTCAAGCTCGATTCCCTGATGTTCCTGTATCACAGTTAAAACATATCCTTGCTACATGCTCTTCTTGTGCAAGTCTCATAAAGACACCTGCTATCCAGACCCTTGGGGTTAATCCCCGAGGTTTAAATGCTATTATTTTAGACATAGAACTTCACACATTCAGATTAATTATGTTGGAGCACATTATCACATTTTTGACAAAAAAAAACCTTTTCATTTCTAGCCTCTATAGCAAAATACAGAGATGGCAGGGTTTATACAGAACCTTGTGGGTTTGTTTTCTGTCTAGAAGCCTAAAGGCTAACTCATTAAAATTCAAAGAAGAATTACATGGTGGGTGGAAGAACAAATGTTTCCTTCACTGAGCAGAACTAAGCCCTTCAAGACAGTTTCAAGACCCATAGGTCCATGCTTCTTCAGCTGCCATAAACACACATAATACAGTTAAAGGAAATGCTACCCTCTTCCTTTTAATCTTTTGTTTTTTTTTTTGGTCTCACACAGGTGTTCTACTTCCCTGGTCCAATATTTAGTGCACCACCACCAGGTCCCCTAATTTTACTTTTTTTTTTTTTTTATTTTTTTTAATTTTTTTTATTTTTTTTATTTTTTTTTTTAAATATTTTATTTAATTAATTTATTTATTTATTCCCTTTTGTTACCCTTGTTGTTTTATTGTTGTAGTTATTATTGTTGTTGTCGTCATTGTTGGATAGGACCGAGAGAAATGGAGAGAGGAGGGGAAGACAGAGAGGAGGAGAGAAAGATAGACACCTGCAGACCTGCTTCACCGCCTGTGAAGCGACTCCCCTGCAGGTGGGGAGCCGGGGCTCGAACCGGGATCTTTATGCCGGTCCTTGTGCTTTGCGCCACCTGCGCTTTAACCCGCTGCGCTACAGCCCGACTCCCTAATTTTACTTTTTTTATGAGATGGTAAGAAAGAAAGAGAAAGAGAGATAGGCAAAGCATTGTTCCACCATCCTGAGTTTCATTTATTTTTCTTTGTTGCTCTTCTGTGGTGCTGGGGATCAAATCCAGGACTTCATTCATGCAAGACAAAGACCATGCCACTGAGCCACTTCTTCAGTCTCATTTTAAGACACTTATTTATTTATTTATTTATTTATTGCCTCTAAGGTTACCGCTGGGGTTCAGTGCCTGCACTACAAATCCCCACGTCCTGGATGCCATTTTTGTTGCCCTTGTTGTTGTTATTATTATTATTATTGCTGTTGTTGTTGTTGGATAGGACAGAGAGAAATCGAGAGAGGTAGGGAAGACAGAGAGGGAGAAGGAAAGACACCTGCAGACCTGCTTCCCCGCTTGTGAAGCGACCCCCGTAGGGAGCGATCCGAGGGCTTGAGATGGGATCCTTCTTTTTTTTTTTTCTTTTTTAAAAATTATTTATGATACTCCTTTTTGTTGTCCTTGTCGTCGTTGTTGGATAGGACAGCGAGAAACGGAGATAGAAGGGCAAGGCGGAGAAGGGGAGACAAAGATAGACACCCGCAGACCTGCTTCACCACCTGTGAAGGGACTCTCCTCCGGAGGGGAGCCGGGGGCTCGAACCCGGATCTTTAGGCTGTCCTTGCGCTTAAACCGCTGCACTACTTCCGGACTCCCTGGGCTGGAATCCTTACGCCCATCCTTGAGCTTCAGGCTATGTTACCTCTATGGATCTACATTCTCAAAGAACCACGTGAGATAGATACTATCATTTCCTTCTGCTATCATTTCCTTGAATCTGAAGTTCAGAGAACATCTACATTTAATAAAATAAGGGAACTAATACAGCTCTTTCCAACTGCAAAATCTGGCTGTTCCACTTGTGGATACCTGAAATTATGAGCAGGATTAAAAGAATAAAGACAAGTAGTTATAAAGAGCAAGAATGCTAGTAATGCATCTTGTGTAGAATGGATGTACCTTTTTGCTGTTTTTATCTGGTCTTATGGATTGAAGCAAAGTGATATTGTTGATCTTTAGTAAGCCACTTCATAGATGTCCGTCGTATAAGAAAGTGTGAAATAAGGTGTCAGGTACACCCAGTAGAAATGAAGAGTGTACTGGTCACACCCAGGAGAGCGAATATATTGAACCCTGAAGACCTGGGTTCAAGCCCCCAATCCCCACATGCTGGGGGAAGTTTAAGAGAGGCGTGGCAGTGCCTTTCTCTCTCTCTCTCTCCCTCCCTCCCTTCCATATTTCTCTTAGTTTCTATTAGAAAAAGAGGAAGAAAGTAAGAAAAAAGAAAAGAGAAGGGAGGGAGGGAGGAAGGGAGGGAAGAAACAGCCACCAGGAGCAAAAAAGTCTTGCAGGTACTGAGCCCCATTGATAAATCTGGTGGTAACACACACACACACACACACACACACACACACACACACACACACACACACAGAGAGAGAGAGAGGAGGCAGTGTGAAATTACCGTGATTTGGACATACTTATAAAATTGAAGGGAGCCAGGTGGTGGCACACCTGGTTGAGTGCACATGTTACAATGTACAAGGACCCAGGTTTGAGCCCCCAGTCCCCACCTGCAGGGGGAAAACTTCACAAGTGGTGAAGCAGGGCTGCAGGTGTCTCTCTCCCTCTCTATCAGCCCCTCCCCTCTCAATTTCTGGCTGTCTCTCCTCTCTCTGTTTGAAAACAAAAAAAAAAAGAAAAACATCCTGAAGTGTTGAAACCCTGGCGACCACACACACACACATTCACACGCATACACACACACACACACACACACACACACACACCAAAATTGAGTAGAGAATAGTGAAATAAACGATAGTTGGGCAGTAGCACAGTCGGCTAAGTGCATATGGCGCCAAGTGCAAGGACCAGCATAGCATAAGGATCCCGGTTTGAGCCCTTGGATCCCCACCTGCAGGGGAGTCACTTCACAGGCGGTAAAGCAGGTTTGCAGGAGTCTCTCTTTCTCTCCCTCTCCCTATCTTCCCTTACTCTCTCCATTTCTCTCTGTCCTATCCAACAACAACAGCATCAATAACAATAATAACTAAAACAAAGGAAACAAAAAGAAAAATAAATAAATAAATGTTAAAAAAAGGAAAAAAAGACTAAACACTAGTAGCACACTTAGTCTTGCTTTCTTTTTCCTCTATTCTTTGGTACATAAGTTTTATTTGCTTGCATCTAAAATTTTGGTTCATCTGTTTACTTCTAGCTTGTGATTAGCACATGGGTTTCATTCCCACAGCTGCTCCTGTTAACCCTGCTCTCCTCCAACAGGCTCCAAGAGCTGCAGTTCTCATCTTGAAAATGCTAAGAAATCACAGATGAACCCTGGGCAATCAACTCATCGTGCCTCTTTTTTTCAGACATGGTAGATGGACAATATTTTTTATACATTTCCATGAAGGGAGATTTGTAGTGAAGGGTCATACTCTGCATAGACTGAATTTGTCCCGACATGGGCACTAAATGATAGCCTAGTAAATGTTCCCTTTTTAAAATTTTTATTTACTTTTCATTATTTTATTTTATTTTATTTATTTATTTATTTATTTATTTATTTATTTTTGCCTCCAGGGTTATTGCTGGAGCTCAGTGCCTGCACTACGAATCCACTGCTCCTGGAGGAGTGGATTTTCCCCCTTTCGTTGTTGTTGTTGTTGTTGTTATTGCTGTTATTGTTGTTGGATAGGACAGAGAAAAATCGAGAGAGGATGGGAAGACAGAAGGAGAGAGAAAGATAGATACCTACAGACCTGCTTCACCGCCTGTGAAAGGACTCCCCTGCAGGTGAGGAGCCAGGGGCTCTAACCGGGATCCTTAAACTGGTCCTTGCGCTTTTCCTTCCCTGGGCTTAACCTGCTGCGCTACCACCCAATTTCCAAGAGCAAGTGCTCTTACAGGCTGAGCTATTTCCCTGGGGATTGAACCAGGATCCTTATGCCAGTCCTTGCGCTTTGCCATGTGTGCTTAACCCGCTGTGCTACCACCTGGCCCCTGTAAATGTTCTTCTTAAGAATAGTGTATTACAATGGAATACTACTCAGCTATTAAAAATGGTGAATTCATCTTCTTTATTCCATCTTGGATGGAGCTTAAAGAAATCACGTTAAGTGAGATAAGTCAGAAAGAAAAGGATGAATATGGGATGATCTCACTCACAGGCAGAAGTTGAAAAAGAAGATCAGAAAGGAAAACACTAAGTAGAACTTGGACTGGAGCTGGTGTGTTACACCACAGTAAAAGACTCTGGGGTGGGGTGCAGGGTAAAGGTCCTGCAAGGATCCTAGTTCGATCCCCAAGCGATCCTCCTCACAAGTGGTGAAGCAGGTCTGGAGGAGTTTATCTCTCCCCCTTTCTGTCTTCCCTCCTCTCTCTATTTTTCTCTGTTCTATCCAATGATGACAGCAGCAATGACAACAACAATAATGATAAACAACAAGAGCGACAAAAGTGGAAAAGATGTTTTAAAAAAAAAGGAAAGGAAAAGAGGAGGTGGGGGATGACCACCGGGAGAACTGCATTTGTCACTGCCACCACTACCAAGCCCCAGTGATAACACTGGTAGCACAAACAAACAAGCAAAAAACACACAAAAATACCAACAGTTCAACTGTTTTTTCTTTAACTGGCTTTTAGAAAAAAACAACTGTGTATTGACCTTCTGTTATAAATGTTCCCTCTGAGATGAGGAATATTCATTCAGCATTTTACTCCCATCCTATACATCTCTATGATGCTACCTCCCACCATTACATTGTTAATTACAGCTTTGGGGTCCTGGTACCTGATGATAGAAAAGGACCCAAGCGTCCATGATTGCTCAACAATTTGTTTGGCTTTGTATGTTAACTCTCTTTTCAGTCACCAGGTTCCAGATGTCATCAGGATGCCAGCCAGGTTTCCCTGGACTGAAGACCCCACCAATGTGTCCTGGAGCTCCGCTTCCCCAGAGACCCACCCTACTAGGGAAAGAGAGAGGCAGACTGGGAGTATGGATCGACCAGTCAACGCCCATGTTCAGCGGGGAAGCAATTACAGAAGCCAGACCTTCCACCTTCTGCAACCCACAATGACCCTGGGTCCATGCTCCCAGAGGGACAGAGAGTGGGAAAGCTATCAGGGGAGGGGGTGGGATATGGAGATTGGGAATTGTGTGGAGTTGTACCCCTCCTACCCTATGGTTTTGTTAATTTATCCTTTCTTAAATAAAATTAAAAAAAGAAAGAAAGAAAAGGACCCAAGCTGGGGTGAGAGTGTTTGGCAGACACCTATCATGGGGAGATGAGAAATTGTACCCATATAACAACAACAGTACTGTCAGTCATGAACCCTTCTCCTCTGCCTAATAAAGTGATTTGGGGTGGGGATGGGGGATCTGTCAATCTCCTATTAAGCTATTTCTGTCCTGACTCTTCCGATGGTCCAGAGGAAGGTGGGAATTAGGTCTGTTTTGTTTACTGTTGAATCTTTGCCCTGGCACAGTGCTGGGCTATTACTAGTTAGCTGTTGACTGAGTGGATTAATGAGCACAGCCATGGTGACAGCCCTGGAAGCTCTTTACTGACTGACTGTAGCTGTAGCTTCTTGTGAACCCCCTCAACCACCATCCAGATGGAGAGGAGGTCAGGGTGGGAGCATGAAAGGAAGTTCAAAGGCAACTATTAGGTAATGGGTTTAAAAGGCTGCCATTGAAACACATGCTGATGATCCTCCCACCTCCCAAGCAAAACTTTGCTATTTAATGCTGACAGAAATTCCAGCAAAGTGCCAGGCACTGACAGCCTTAAAAATAGAAAGCTGCCAGAATTTATGGATGTTTGGAGGAAAACAAACCCAAGAGAAAAAGCACACATTTATGTACTAATACATTTTAAAATAGTGGCTGTCATTAAGTCTGTGCTACTGTAACAACTGCTTTGGCAGTATTTCATTATGGAATAAAACGGGCAGTTTTCTCCATACCACCTTGCTCATGCCAAATGCCAGCACACCTACATACTTGTGAATAAAACCCTGTTTATCCAGGTCAGTGACTGTTTTTTTCAGTTCCCCAAAATCTTAGTTCTACAGTTTCACAATATTAGAAATGGACTTGCCCTATGATCCAGCCATTCCTCTCCTAGGGATCTTTCCAAGAAAGAAAGGAAGAAAGAAAGAAAGGAATAAAGAAAGAAAGACCAACCCAAGAAATATTTGCACACCTATGTTTATAGGTGCACTATTTATAATAGCACAAACATGGAAGCAGCCCAGATGTTCCACCACAGATGAGTGGCTAAGAAAGTTATGACATATGTGCACAGTGGAACACAACTCAGTTGTAAGAAATGATGAAATCTTTTCAAA
Source organism: Erinaceus europaeus (assembly GCF_950295315.1). Taxonomy (NCBI): domain Eukaryota; kingdom Metazoa; phylum Chordata; class Mammalia; order Eulipotyphla; family Erinaceidae; genus Erinaceus; species Erinaceus europaeus. The sequence continues at coordinate 44,490,515 of NC_080180.1, read as the reverse complement.
ATCTGGCTGGAACTTGAAGGAATCATGTTATGTGAGATCATCTGGGTGAAGGATAAATGCCAGGTGATTTCACATACAGGTGAAACTTCAGAAGAAAGAAAAGAAAGGGAAAACACAGGGTGAAACTTGGCCTAGTTCTGGTACTAGGAGAGAAGGAATGAGGTATGCGGGTGAGGAGATTGAACACTGGAGACTCAATCCGCGGTGTTGGAAGCTGACTTAAATTGGTGGTGGGAGTGGTGTGTAGACTCATCCATATTTACACATTCACATAATGAAATGCTGGGCTTTTTAAAAAAATTCTTTTCAAATTCAACAAAAGGATTTAAGTACATGTACATAATACATGTGAACAGCACGAAAATGATTACAATAGAAAAAAAAATCTACCCTCTTTCCTTGTCCCTCAGTCCAGCATTCTTTTCTCCAAAAGCAACCACTTTTAAGGCATTTGATTCTTCTGGAACTTGATTCAACATCTCTACCAAAACAGATGCTTCATCTAGTACCCTCATTTGTCCCACTCTTTGAATGAACTGTTCTCTAGGACTCTGCATTTGTGGAACTTCCCTTTGCCAGAATCTCAAGAATTCCCTTTGCCTGTCACGTTTGTCGGGTCTCTTGTCTTTTCAGTCACCTTCCTTTTTCTTTCCTTATTTCATCTCCTTGTCTTACTAGATAGTGCTCCCCAGTTGCTTACTAGGAGAAAATACTTGGAGATGCAGATACATGTAAGCAAAGGCATGATGTTTTACTTTCCTGCTTGATTGTTTGGCTGGATATAAAATTTTTAGTCAAAAATCATTTTGTTTTAAGTGAATTTTATCAACTCACCATTGGTTAAAAATTATAAAATTGGCAGAGGCAGCTTCATACCTCTAGAAATACATAAGCCAAAATTCTAGTCACAACATCTTAGTGGACCTCCGGGATGCATTGGATCGACCTTCTCGTGGTGCATCCCGGGAGTACCCATTCATTGGGGAAACTGACAATCCTTCCTAGCCGACTGAATCCACATGGATCCCAGTCACTTTCAAAGCCAGCAACAAACAGCTCCTGACAGCTTTCATCCTGACGCTGTTGACTGGCTATGGAAGAAGGGCAAACGCTAGAAGAAGAAGAAGAAGTGGACCTCCTCCTTCCCTCCCCCCACCCTCCTCCTCTCTTCTCCCTTCTCTTTCCTCTCTTCCCCACCTCTTCCCTGAAAGTCACTTTCTCTAAGGAACAGAAACAATTGTTCCATTGCCTTCTAGAATCCAGTATTGCTATCAAATGTAGAATTATTTATGCCTCATTCTTTGTTTATATTCCAGTTCTTCTTTGGATAACTTTCTGGATATTTCTCCATTCCTTAGAATGTCTTGATTTTGTTGTTTTTGTTTTTTTCAAAAACTTATTTTGATGTAATTTTTTCAATTTGGAAATCTGTGTTATCTACGACATTTTTGTATGTCAGTCTTTTACTTTCTCTAAATTTTTCTGGACTTCTAGTCAAACATGGCTAATTTTAATTGGTCTTTTTATTTTATAGGTTACATCTTCATTTTATCTGGCATTTTAAATTGATTTATTTTAAATTTATTATATTTTACATCTCTTGGGCTCGTTCTATGTCTGAGAGACTAACTCAACTATTTAGTGTGATTTTTTAAAAAAATATTTATTTATTTATTCCCTTTTGTTGCCCTTATTGTTTTATTGTTGTAGTTATTATTGATGTTGTTGTTGTTGGATAGGACAGAGAGAAATGGAGAGAGGAAGGGAAGACAGAGAAGGGGAGAGAAAGAGAGACACCTGCAGACCTGCTTCACTGCTTGTAAAGCAACTCCCCTGCAGGTGGGGAGCCAGGGGCTCAAACCAGGATCCTTATGCCGGTCCTTGCACTTCACGCCACGTGCGCTTAGTCCGCTGAGCTACCGCCGGACTCCCGAGATTTTTGTTTTATAAGGAATCTCTATACTGATTGTTCTTCTTTTGTTTGTTTGTTTTTATCACCATCAAAGTTATAACTATTGTACCTGTACAACAGATGAATCTACTGCTCTTGGCAGAGTTTGCTTGTTTGTGCATTAGACAGATGGAAATTGAGAGGGAAAGGGTAGGTAAAGAGTGAGGAATGCCTGCAGTACTGCTTCACTGCGTCTAAGGCCTCTCCCCTGCAGGTGGGGACCAGGAGCTTGAACTTACATCCTTGTACATGGTAATATGTGCACTCCACTTGGACTCCTATGCTGCTTGTACCTAGCTAAGACTGTAATTTGAATTTTTTTATCTTTTTAAAAATTTTTTATTTTATTTATAAAAAGGAAACATTGACAAAACCACAGGATAAGAGGAGTACAACTCCACACAGTTCCCACCACCTGCAGACCTGCTTCACTGCTTGTAAAGCAACTCTCTCAAGAAATTCTCATGACTTGAACTCATCTCTCAAGAATGTTTACTTCAGTTTTGTAGGAGGGGGCAGGGAAAGGGAAAAAGGACATAGCTTGTACCCAGCTACTGAAATTAACTTTCACCATAGAACAGTGTTGAAATATGTTTGCAATGAGCTGTTCTGGAAACCCTTAGGAGTAAGGATCCTGTTTATTAATCTTTTTTTCATTATTGGGGGGATTAATGGTTTGCAGTCAACAGTAAAATACAGTAGTTTGTACATTTGTAACATTTCTCAGTTTTCCACATAACAATCCAATGCCCTCTAGGTCCTCCTCTGCCATCATGTTCCAGGACCTGAGCCCTCCCCTACCCCAGAGTCTTTTGCTTTGGTGCAATACACCAAACCCAGTCCAAGTTCTGCTTTGCATTTTCTTATTTTTCAGCTTCTCTCCCTCTTTTTAAAAAAAATTATTATTAGTGATTTAAATACTTGTAGACAAGATTGTGGGATAACAGGGGCACAATTCACACAACTCCCACCATCAGTGTACCATATCCCATCCCCGTCACTGGAAGCTTCCCCCATTCTTTATCCTTCTGGGAATATGGACCAAAGATGTCTGTGGGGCACAGAAGGTTGGAGGCCTGGCTTCTGTAATTGCTTCTCTGCTGGACACAGGCATTGACAGATGGATCAATACACCCAGCCTATCTCTGCCTTTCCCTAGTGGGGTAGGGCTCTGGGGAGATGGGGTTCCAGGACACATTGGTGAGGTCATCTGGTATTATTTTTCAACTTCTGACTATAAGTTGATCCCATATTCATCCTTCTCTTTCTGATTTATCTCACTTAACCTCATTCCTTCATGCTCCATCCAAGATGAGGTGAAGAAACAGAAGTCACCATTTTTAAAAGTTGAGTAGTATTCCATTGTGTATATATACCACAACTTGCTCAGCCACTCATCTGTTGTTGTTGGAGACTGCATTGCTTCCAGGTTTTGGCTATTACAAATTGTGCTGCTGTGAACATAGGTGTACACAGTCATTCTGGATGGTTGTGTTTGGTTCCTTAGGATATATCCCCAGGAGAGGAATTGCAGAGTCATAGAGTAGGTCCACTTTTAGCCTTCTGAGAGTTCTCTAGACTGCTCCCCACAGAGGTTGGATCAATTAATCTTTTCAATTCTGAGTACTCACATACAGTAGATCTTCGCTTGCTGTTTGCTGAAACATATCTTCATTGGTCATTAAGGTAGAGTCAATTGTATAACATGCCACTGATTTAGTAACAGCTTTAAAGGAGGAAGAAAACAGAGGCACCACTTTTGTCCACTACATTTGTAAACACCTATTATAAAACATATCCTCCTTTCAAGAAAGTTTCCAAAAAATGTAAAGTATGCACCAGAATGAAGGAAATCCTGTAATTGTCCTCTACTGAATTTCTAGTTTCAGAAACACAGTGGACTCTTGCCTCCATTATGTCACACACAAAGGTTCTTCAGCCTTGGTTGCATTGGCTCAAATAGTCAAACAGTGCTTTCCTGAGAGCACTTCCAAATATTTATCTGTTATTGTACTCTTGGATTTCTACTTCCTTGTATTAAACCCCCACACACACTTTGAAAATAATCAGTGACTTTTATAACCTGTAGAGTTAAGGGCCTGACCTTCTAGACGCCTTCTCCCTTCAGTGACTCACATTCATCTTGTCCTCAGTAGACACATCTTCTCAAACCTCACTGAATAGCAGAATCATTTGAGGTTTTTTTTTTTTTTTTTTTTTTTTTGCCTTCAGGGTTGGGGCTCGGTGCCTGGACCAGGCATTCACTGTTCCTGGAGGCCATTTTTTCCCCATTTTTGTTGCTTTGTTGTTACTCTTGTTGTTGTCAATATTGTTGTCATTGCTGTTGTTGTTGCTGGACAGGACAGAGAGAAATCAAGAGAGGAGGGGAGACAGAAAGGGGGAGAGAAAGACAAGACACCTGCAGACCTGCTTCACCACCAGTGAAACAACCTCCTTACAGGTGGGGAACCAGGGGCTTGGACAGGATCCCCTTACTGGTCCTTGCGCTTCGTGCCATGTGCGCTTATCCCGCCTGGTCTCTGAGGGCCTTTTAATAATGCCCATTTCTAGATCCCAATCCAGATAAAAGGCATTAATTGGCTTGAACTCAAAGATTAGTTCTCTGATCCTTAGTCATGTCACTTAGCCTCTGATAGTCTATTACCTTACCTGCAAAAGTTTGAGGGAAAAAAAAGGCCTTAAAATCTGCTTCATCAGATAGTTTCAGGTGGCAGACAGTAGCACACTTGGGTAAGTGCACATGTGCAAGGACCTGAGTTTAAGCCCCCAGTCCCTGCCTTCAGGGAGAAAGCATCACATGTAGCGAAGTAGTGCTGTAAATATCTCTTTGTCTCTCCCTCTCTATCTCCCTTCTCTTTCATTTTCTGTCCTATCAAATTTAATAAAGTTTTTTTTTAAAAAAATTAGTTTTGAACAGTCTCACTCCCTAGCATAATATCAAATATTGTCTACTCTCTTCTCTATTTTGTAAAGTCTATTTAATGTTATGTTGATGTTGGGTATTATACAGCAAATCCTAATAAAGGAATTTTTCAAAGTTAACCCAATTACCAAACAATGTGATTATAACAATAACTGTCTATTGTCTTCTTGAACCCTAAGACAGCAGGAACCTCACATTTCCACTATAGAGCCTCTATTTCCCCCAGTCCTGGAACCTTAGGATGGAGCACACTTTCCTGCATGCTTCTCTCAATTCATACCAAATGATATTGCATCCGCTGATCCCAACTTAATCAACACAAGAAGTACCACCTCAGCATGTTTCTTTCACTTGAGACTGTGTCCAGAGACGTCAGGCATGGAATGTCAACCCTTCACCCTCATTACTCAGGTGAGACCTTTCCTTTCATAGTATTTTCTAATTCCATTCCAGGCGGTTCACTTCCTAACAAAGTCCCAAAACCTAGATATAGACCAGGTCCTGTGAGATAGAGTACATGTTCACACTTATCCATAAACTAGGGCAAAATATATACCTGAAAGCAGAAGTATACAAGAGTCTGCAGTGAGTACCCTCCAACACTTCATCTGCACTATTCCAGCCTTTAGGTCCATGATTGTTCCAACAGTTTGTTTGGCTTTGTATGTTAACTCTCTTTTCAGCCACCAGGTTCCAGATGCCAGCATGATGCCGACCAGACTTCCCTGGACAGACGATCCCACCAGTGTGTCCTGGAGCTCTGCTTCCCCAGAGACCCACCCTACTCAGGAAAGAGAGAGGCAGGCTAGGAGTATGGATCAACCAGTCAATGCCCATGTTCAGCAGGGAAGCAATTACTAGAAGCCAGACCTCCCACCTTCTGCATCCCACAATGACATTGGGTCCATACTCCCAGAGGAGTAAAGAATAGGAAAGCTATCAGGGGATGGGATGGGATATGGAGATCTGGAGGTGGGAATTGTGTGGAGTTGTACCCTCTTGACCTATGGTTTTGTTAATGTCTCCTTTTTAAAACAAATAAATAAATCCTAACACACCAAAAAAAGGTCTATTTAATGAGTCATTTTTAACTCTTTTATTTTTATTTTTTATGATCTCTACTTATTTATTGGATAGAGACAGCCAGAAATGGAGAGGGAAAGGGATGATAGAAAGGGAGCGATATAGAGAGACACTATCAACATGGCTTAACCACTTGCAAAGCTTTCCCTCTGCAGGTGGGGGCCAGGGGCTCAAACTCAGGTAATATGTAAGGACACATTGTAACACGCAACCAGGCACACCAGCAGCTGGCCCTTTAATGAGTCTATTTAATGTCTCTCTCCTCACCAGGAATACAAGCTCCAATAATGGCATATTCTGAGTCTATCTTGTTCACCACTGTGATTTGGAATCTAGAGTGAACACTAACAATGGATGACAGACATGAACACTGATGGGGAAGCTAAGTACCGCCTAAGATAGCCATCACTTTAATCTAGAAGGTCTATCTCAGTCAGAATCCCAGAGCATCTCCCCAGCCGAACAGTGAGACAGGAATCTCCTAAGATGTCGATTTGCTTAGAATCTCAAGAGGTCAAACAATAGCACATCTGATTGAACTACACATTACCATGTGCAAGGATCCAGGTTCAAGCCCCAGCTTTCCACCTACATGGGGAAAAGTTTCACAGTGGTGAAGCATGACAGCAGGTTATCTCTTTCTCCCTTTCAATTTCTCCCTCCCCTTTCAATCTCTCTCTGTTCTGTCAAGTAAGAACACACACACACACACACACACACACACACACACACACACACACACACACACACACACAAGTGGGGGTAGGGGGGCATGCCCAGCTGCCAGGAGCAGTGAACTTGTCATGCAAGTAACAATTCACAGTGATAACTGGTAGCAAATAATAATAATTATCTCAGGAGGATAGAAACATTCAGGGTATTGGTGCCTGACTACATAGGACTAGGACTTGAGCCAATGGTTTGTTATAAATATGATATTTTTAAAAACTTGTAAAATTATAGTTGTCTTTATAATTAGTTATTCAACATATATAAGTTGATATTTTACATGCATTTGATTAGATATATCTGTGCTCAATTTTCCAATTGAATTCTTAAGTACAAATTACTTTTGAAAGATGATTTGCATACCTGCAATCTGGTACAGTACCCCAGAAAATAACATAATCAATATCCTTTCATCCAAGGAAATTGTTCAGAATTTTAATATTTCTCAGATGCTTTCTACATAAACAATTTTTTAATGTTTAAGTAAGTGCATCAAATCTTCACACTTTCATCACAAAATGCTTGTGAAGGTTACCTTGATTTTCAACGACCTAGACTGTTTCTCTTTGAATGGAAATATTTGATAGGATATTTTCAGATATTTATCTGCAATGTTGTTTAAACAAATAAAGTATAATATATTAATGAGAGCATTATTTTGCATGCAATACACTGTAACTATGTTTCTACAGCTTTAAACAGGTATATGCTTAGACGTTATAGTAATTGAGCAACGAGATCTTTCATTGCCCAGGAATTGTCTCATAATAATTTAAATTTTTTTTTCAGGGAGTTTGAAGTCTTGTCTCTCTGGTACAATTTATTTTGCTATGGTATAGTAGAGAGAAATAAAATCCATTGATTTTTGCACATATGAATAGCTATGCCCCTCAGCTATTAAAATTAATTAAAAGTGAGATGAACTAGGCCTCAGAAAACCTCACCTTTAAATATTTAAGAATAACAAAGATATTATTGACAATGCAATCTTTTAAGAGCAATGCTGAGTGATCTCTTCCCTCTACAGAATCTGAATTATATGTTACATCTGGATAACAAGCCCGTGTTTTGTTCTTTTTCTGTAATTTCACATACCTTGAGTTAGACATGTTTAATTTAGCTTAAAGACTGCCCTAAGATATCATGAATTCAAGCCATTATGTGACTTAGGTAGGATTACATTTATTAACCAAGATTACTCATTATAGTGGTTTCTAAGCCAACGGCATGAAATGAGTTCTTTTTAAACCCCCTAAAAAGGTATTGTTGTTTTTTTCTTCTCAGAATTATTTATATAGTTAAAGCTAACCTACCCATCCAATTGTCACTCTTAATAGGCTTGGCTCTATTTTTATTTTAACAGTTGCTTCTTCTGTTTGGCTTATTCCTTCCTTCCCTTAATTAAAACCTAGTAGATACTGAAAGTTCATGTATTTATTCGACATAAAAATTCATGAATTTACAAAGAGACTGCATGAAATAAAAATAAAGGAGGAGCAACAAAAATCTAAAATCCTGTTACTAATTTAGAAAAAGAACTCATTAAGTAATTACTTCATTGAAAGTTTGTTAATATGTGCTTACCATGGATTTTGGTATCTGTGGCCATTTTTAGCAATAGCACCTAGACTTGGTTCTTCATACTGTAGAACAAAGAAAATTAATATTCCTTAATTCTAGTACAAAGAGACACCAACATGACTACAAATCTATGTTTCTAGTCAAAAAGGCAATAAGAGAAATTAAACAGGAAATGAAAAATTGATTAAAGAAGATGGCTTTGGATTCCTGGACTGAGAATAAAAAAAGGACAGGCAGTGAAATAAAGATGACCTTTTGTGCTATGTGTTTCCTTTCTGTAAAAGGACAGGTATTGGGTAGGAAAAAGAATGAAGTTCCTAATGTCTAAACTCCTTTGTGACTTTATAAGTTGATGTTTCAATTAGCAGGCAGTCTAAAGTACTATTTGTCCTTTTAATTCAGTTTAGCTCTTTTCACTTTAGCTAACTTCACAAAACTAAAAATGTGGTGGTGATCACGTGTTAAGAGCTGGGATAAAGATTGAGAGGTACAGCGAAGATCTAAAAATTCCCTTCAGAAAACATAATGTAGAAGAGTGATATTTGGTACCTTAGAACAAGTTTTCATATTGAAAAACAATCCCCATCTCCTCTCCTGTACCTTGAAATGACCTGTGATGGAGTTAGTGACCTCAATTACTTGATTCCTTTCTCCCCAAGAAACAAGTCAATGGATGACACACTTTATAAGTTTCCATCAGGTACAGGCTGTCAGATTTATACTGAAAAGGCTTAGATCTATCATACATTTCTCTATTTTCTATAGCAGGCTTAAGAGAGAGTGTCAAAGTATTTCACTTCAGTGATTCATTGCTCTGGCTGGTGGTGCTGGGAACTGAACCTGGGACCTTGGAGCCCCAGGCATGAAAGTCTTTGTGTAAAACCATTATGCTGTCTACCTAGCCCACAAAAAAGAAATTTTACTTACTATTTTATTAAAATAAAAAGCTATACTTACATCAAAATGTAGCAAAATTATATAAATGTATTTATCAAAGGAGCTTTTTAAATTTTTCTCCCCTTTTTCCTCAAACTTTGGTTTAGAAGGATTCCTGATTATGCCCATGGTTTCTAATCAACTGCTTCCAAGTTATTTGTGTTGGAAAAGTCACTCTATTTACTCAGGTTCTTTAAAACCTATTCAATAAATGAAAGAAGGGACAAAATTAAAACAAAATTTGCCCTTCTGTTCCACAGAAAAATTTTAAAGTGCTGATCTATTTATAATGGAAAGATTACAGCATAACTTTTTTTCAGTTGAATTCTCACATGTGATTCCCTGAAAGCTGACCTAGTTGATCCATATACTTCAACAACATTTTGGACTCATTTTCTAAGTGTGGAGGAAGCTTTGATTTGCTCTCATTTGCAGTAACAAAATGTATCTTCTTAATCTAGAAAAACATTTCTTAGAAACAGCCAAGAGTCTGTTGTCTCCACTCCCTCCCTTTCTTCTATAGCTACTGATGTCATAGATGTTTTGTTATGTAAAATAACTTGTTCCCTTTCTAAATTTATTTTTTTAATTTAAAAGTATTTTCTTTTATTTTTGGATAGAGATAGAGAGAAATTGAAAGGGAAGAGGGAGATTGAAAGGGAGAGAGACCACTTGCAAAGCTTCCTGCCCTGCAGGCTAGGACTCGGGACCTGAACTGAGGTCCTTGAACACTGTAACATGTGCTCCTGGGTGTGTCACTGCGCCGTCCTGCTATCGCCATTTATTAATGAGATCCATCATGATTTATTTGGATAGTCATACTCACTGTGGTATTAAATATAATGAAATTCAGTCAGTGGGATTAGTTTTTACTGATCACTTGCTATTAAGAGCAAGGAAAAGACTGATGTTAGAAATGAGTTTGACATCTTCATAGAAATCAGCTAGTTAGTTCTTTTGTATATTAAGGAAATTAGCTAGAATCTTTTATAATCATTTTGAATGTTTTCAGCTTGCAAAAATAATAATTCCAAATTGGATATTTCCAATTAAGCATTTTTAAAATAAGTCTAGGTGTTAATTAAGGGGAAATACCAGTTAACCATAGTCAGATATGTGAGTTAGACACATTTCTGAAATGAGTCAGAAACTGTTAAACTTGAACGAAGTTAATCATAGACATTTGGGGCTCATTCTAGATGACAGTAAATATCATTGCTTAATATTTTCACTTTAATCTTAAACCACTTCTAGTTTAGTCTTGCCATACTTAGAGGAAATCTTTTTGGAAATGATCACTGAGAAATCTGCTTGGTTTGTTGCTATAGTTGACCCCAGATGCTTTTCTTAATTGATCCAATTTTGGCTTTTCTGTCCTGAAAGAATCATTTCTCCACTTCTCTGACAAGGAGTTTCTTTCTCACCAGTAGAATAAATACAATGGCAATGCATTTCAAGAATGCATAGACACATGGGGACTTCTCTGTGCCTCTTCCTCCCGTAACACAGAGCTCTTAGTACCAACCAAGTAAGTGAAAAGCCCCCAAGGCTACCTTTTCTTATGCTAATGTATTTTTTTTTCCTTCACTTGCCTCAATTTGCAAAATATTACTGTTAACCCTTTCGGTGCCTTTCTTCCCACAGCCAGTGAGGAATGTTCTCACTGTGATAGCTGGGTCACCAAATTGCATAATAATGTTGCCTGTTCTAGACTGGAGCTATTGGAGGAAAAAAAAAAAGGGGGGAGGCAGAGAGGCCTTTGTGTGGATGAAGCATGGGAAGTATTCATTATATATTCAGAGCATGACTAGAAACAAAGCAATACTTTCTGGGGGAAAAAAGTGTTTAAGGCATGGATTCTGTGATGCATTTTTCTTATTAAAAAGCTAGAAGGGAACAATGCAGAGGCCCATACTTCATTTTATGCGTTGTCATATATGGGCTTGAATGCCAAAAAGAATTATATCCCCCGCCCCCTTTTTAAGAGTACTGTTACTAGATAATTTGAATTAGTAAATCAAGTTTCTTTCTGCAAGGAGACTCAACACTGGATTTTCTGAGTCTGTTGGCTACAATACCAGTATTTCTGTTTTCTGTGGAATGCCCAAATAGTGAACAATGTATTCCATCATGTTCTATTATGTTTGTAATAACGTATTCACAAATCCAGGCAGACAAAATATGGTGTACATAGACACATTAATAATACTAGATCTCATTTATTGAGACATTATACTAGGTACAATGTTAAGAGCTTTACAGGCAAATCTCACTTAATCTATTTAATAATATCCTATAGTATCATTATAATTCCTGCACAGGGAAGAATTCTAACATAGTCCTCAAAATTCTCACCCTTCAATATATACACATCTTTCCCCAGAGTTCAACAAAATACTAATCTAGGCACTGCTGTGAAGGGATTTCACAGATGTAATTAGGATTCCAAATCAGCTCTTTTTAAGAACTTAATCAGGTGAGTTCTTAAAAGGATCTGAGTTCTTTCTGGCAACGAGTATTAGAAGCAACAAGGGGATTGACAAGAGGGAGAGTCTCTACTGGTTTTAAAGATGGAAGGGAACATGGGCAGTTCCTAGATGCTAAGAATGGTCCCTGCACGAAAGTCGGTAAAGAAAAGGAACTTCAGTCCTATAATCACTAGGAACTAAAATCCACCACAACCACCTGAACTCAGAAGAGACTCCAAGTCTCCGGTGCCACCATGGTCCCAACCAGCACCAAGTGAGGCTGGCTGTTCAGTCCTACAGAACCGTGAGCAGTAAGTGAATGCTGCTTTCAGTGGCTGGATTTTTGCTAATTTGCTATGTCCTGTTAAATAAAAATGAATACATCCTCCATTTTATAGATGGGAAAGCTGAAACTTTATATAGAAAGAAGACACAGGGGGCCAGGCGGTGGCGCACCTGGTTGAGTGCACACATTGCAGTGCACAAGGACCTGGGTTCAAGCCCCTGGTCCCCACCTGCAAGGGGAAAGCTTCACGAGTGGTAGAGTAGGGCTGCAGGTGTCTCTCTGTCTCTCCCTTTTTCCATCTCCCCCTCCCCCCTCTCAATTTCTGGCTGTCTCTTCCAATAAATAAATAAAGATTAAAAAAAAAATTTTTTAAAGAAAGAAAACACAGAAGAGTGATTAGCATCAAAGACAAAAGGATAAAATAGTTATTTAACCGGTCACCTATGCTTGTAAATCACATTCTCTTTTTCATTAAGGCCACAAAGTTTTGCCCTAAAAAAGTATCATGAATCCTAGCAGCCTCATTTGTATTTCAGTTCATGATGCACAGGGCTTTTCTTTTACATCAAAACTAAAAAACAAACAAACAAACAAAAAAACACGGGAGTCGGGCTGTAGCGCAGCAGGTTAAGCGCAGGTGGCGCAAAGCACAAGGACCGGCATAAGGATCCCGGTTCGAACCCCGGCTCCCCACCTGCAGGGGAGTCGCTTCACAGGCGGTGAAGCAGGTCTGCAGGTGTCTATCTTTCTCTCCTCCTGTCTTCCCCTCCTCTCTCCATTTCTCTCTGTCCTATCCAACAACGACAACAACAATAATAGCTACAACAATAAAACAAGGGCAACAAGAGGGAATAAATAAATAAAATAAATATTTAAAAAAAAAATTAAAAAAAAAAAACTTGTTGGGATTTGTGATGAGTTACCAGAGTGGGATAATGATCTCTAATAGTCTGAAATCTGAGCTGATTCAACTATTCAGGCTACAGAAAAACTAGACAAGATCTTCCCAGTTCTCTTTCTCTTTCTCTTTCTGAGTGTGTGTGTGTGTTCAGTACACAGTTTTTGAAATATAGTCCAGTGCCTATTTTGCAACCGTTCTCACCCTTAGAGTTTTCTCCTACGTTTGGCACTGTTGTTAATTCAAAGGTTAAGGAGTGTGCTTCTTCCAAGTTAATTGTCCAATTAGCTTTAAAATACAGAATTACACTAGGGTTGGTAATGCAGGCATTGTGAGCAGTAACAGTATAACTAAGTCTCAATAAGAAAAAAAAAAAAAGGGAAGTAGTTTCTAAGTGGCTTTATTGATTAACTGAGGAGCAGAATAATTTTCAACTTAATGTGTGCTTAAAAATTAATTTCTTGGAGTCGGGCGGTAGCGCAGCCTTTAAGTGCATGTGGCGCAAAGCTCAAGGACTGGTGCAAGGATCCCGGTTCGAGCCCCCGGCTCCCCACCTGCAGGGGAGTCGCTTCACAGGCAGTGAAGCAGGTCTGCAGGTGTCTATCTTTCTCTCCCCCTCTCTGTCTTCCCCTCCTCTCTCCATTTCTCTCTGTCCTATCCAACAATGATGACATCAATAACAACAACAATAATAACTACAACAATAAAAACAACAAGGGCAACAAAATGGAAAATAAATAAATATAATAAAAAATTAATTTCTTCCCTTTTACAACTTGGTCTCTCAGCAAAGACACTATGTGGAAAAAGGAACCAGAGTTTCCATCTCCCATTACATATTGCCAGTATTCCACCCTAACCAAGGCAACAAGAAGTGGTGATATTGATGTCCATTCAAAGCCAAATCAGACAGACTGCAGTCTTCAACTGTGTAAGGAGATTATCTGGATTGTGGCTGAGATTGTCCAGTCCAACCACTAACAATAATCATACTAAAATTTCAATCACACAAAGACACTTGTCTCTGAATCTTCCCTAGTGACAGAAACTCACAGTTGGTTCCCCCATAATCTTTATTTTCAGTGTCATGTTCTTATGCTCAGTGACATAGCTGGGGCCATATAGCAGGGACGGGACCCTGAGAGCTGATGCATTCTTTTCAATTTGCTCAAATAAGATTCCTTGATATGTTACATTCAGTCCTGGAAAGTGAATAGCTAGCTCCTGATGAGAGTCTCATTGACTGTATATGCATTTTAATCAACACAGCTAAGGTGTTTCTGGGAGTGCTATATAATAATAGTAGTAAGGAGAAGGAAAATCCTATATTTATAATGATTTAAGAATTCTCTCCCCTCCCCACCCCCTGCAAAGTTCTTTAAAACCCAGGATAAATGCCAGCTTTAGGAAACAGATGTCCTAATATTTTAACCACCTGTGCCTAGGGTATTAGACCACACACATGTTTTGAGATTCTTTTACAATATACTTCAAGAAGCCCAACTATAAAGTCAGATTTTGGATTTACCAGAATCCACACTATTTATTATGCTTGCTTTTTTTTTCTTCATATCTCCCTATTATGATCAAACAATATTTGTTGAAAACTTATGAAAACTTATGGCATATGCTTAATTACTTACTAACTTTAAAATGTGCCTTTTTTTTTTTTTTTTAGCAAAAGTGATGTTTATACTTTGGCATACACTTGAGATGCTATGTTGCACTTTAAAAAATTTATTAACCAACATGGTGTATTTTTACCCTTCCTTAGTTAAGGGCTAAAATCACCCACTAGGATCTAAATTACACTCGAGTTCTTTTTCTTCCTTCTTTTCTTTCTTTCTCTTTCTTTCTTTCTTTCTTCCTTTCTTCCTTCCTTCCTTCCCTCCTTCCTTTCTCTCTCTTTTCTTTTTTCACATTCTCCACCCTAACAAAAGAGGTAAAAATTAAAATTAAAATTTCACCCCCCCCAACTTTACAGTAATTGTCAGTAAAGTCACCTTAACAAGAGAAAGCCCTGGTTTAGTTGAGGGACCAAGTCACTATGGCTGGAAGCACAGAGATGTGATCATGTGTCCCAACCACCAACAGAGATACTGCCCATTGCAAAGCCAGGATTAGGAGCTGAGAGATAGCTGACCTAGTAGAACACACACTTTACTATGTACGATAGGTTCAAGCCCCTAGCCACCTCATGGAAGCACTACACAAAGCAGAAGCTTCATAAGCAAACCCAGCATTTTGCACGAATGGCTTTAAACACAGCTCAGAGTGTGTGTGGATCTGAGCCATGTGCTTTCCTTATCCTTTGTGTGGTCTGTGAAGGAAAGGAAGCTTCAAACATAAAATGCATTTTCTTTTTGTTTATCTGTGATTAATAGTTTGTTACAAGATCGTAAGATTACAACGTACAACTTCACACCACACCCACCATTAAAGTTCTGTGTCCCTGTGCTTCCAGCATCACCATAGGTCTCATGAGTATCACAGTTCACTTGTTTCTGTTTTGTTTGAAATTTTTTTTGCAAGTTCATGTAAATCAGATCTCTAGATTCCATATATGAATGAAACCATCTGCTAGTTGTCTTTCATCTCTTTATTTATTTTGCTAAGCATAATCACCTCCTATTCCATCCATTTGTCCCAAAGAACACAGCATCATCATTTTTTACTACAGAGTAGCATTCTATGGAACACGTTTCTCATAACTTCTTCAGCCAGTCATCTGATGATGGGCATTTAGGTTGCTTCCACTCTTTGGCTATTGTGAATAATGCAGCTATGAACATAAAGGTGCATGTGTCCCTTCTAATTAGCACATAAGTGTCCAATGCCCAAGAGTGGTATTGCTGCATCATAAGGTGAGTCCATGTTTATTTGTTTAAGGGCTCTCCATACAGTCTTTTAAAGAGGCTGCGCCAGTCTGCATTCCTACCAGCAGTGAAGCGAGTTGTCTTTTTCTCCAACACCTACCCTTTCCTGGTTTGTTGATAGAAGCCCTTCTCTCAGGTATGAGATGGTATCAACTACTCAGAGTAGTTTTAATTTGCATTTCTCTAGTGATAAGTGAAGTGGAGCAGTTCTTCATGTGTCTGTGGGTCGTGTGTATCTCTTTAGAAAATCGTCTGTTTAGTTCTTTGGCTTACTTTTTTACTGGGTTCATAAAATACATTTTCTAAAAGTTCAGATGGAAGTTAAGAATTTAGAAGGAAATAACTTCCTTCAATTTGTATCAGAAATCTTATAAAGCTAAGTTCTGAAATAAAAGTAAAAGAGACATAGTATCTAAGTAAAAGGAGAGTACTGGTGTTAAAATATTATTTTCAAGAATCTTAGCAAATGTCTCTGCATCCTTACAAGGGGTCAACATGTGGCACTCCCTGAGGAATGACGCATAGGATCAGAAAGCACATTACTTTCTCAGCACTTCAGAATGAAAGGTGCTAATACAATTACTTCTATATTAAATCACAAATTGTTAGGATGCAAATAATTCTATCTAGTGTGTGGTGAGAACTAAAAACAGTCTCACTAGGGAAAGAAAACACAGCCCCAGAAGCACACCTAATTCTAGGAAAGCTATTGACTATTTTGCTTTCACAACTGGTTGAAAAAGAAAGCTTTATAACATTAAAAAAAATTTTTTTTTTGTTACTGATGCTGTCGTTGAAGCGCGCCACGTGCACTTAACCCAATGCGCTACCGCCCAACTCCCGCTTTATAACATTTTAAAAGTCTTTTAAGGGAGTCAGGCAGTAGCAGTGCAGTGGGTTGCGTGCACATGGTGCAAAGCGCAAGGACCAGCTAAGGATCCTAGTTTGAGCCCCCGGCTCCCCATCTGCAGGGGAGTCACTTCACAGGCGGTGAAGTAGATCTGCAAGTGACTATCTTTCTCTCCCCCTCTCTGTCTTCCCCTCCTCTTTCCATTTCTCTCTGTCCTATCCAACAACAACATTAGCAATAACAACAACAATAATAAAACAAGGGCAACAAAAGGGAATGAATAAATATTTAAAAATAAATAAATAAATCTGTGGGGAAAAAAAAGTCTTTTATGTTGATAGTAACATCTGGAGATAAGGCATATTAATTGGTGATTGAGATTCGCCCAAAATGAGCCCAAAGGTAACTAAGATGTGTAGCCTGGAAAAAACAAACAGGAATTCTGAAATATATGATTGGTAGTCTGCATACTGATCTACTCAACACTGAAGATAACTTTTTTTCACCAGATGAATTTGAAGAATTTCCAGGACACGGTTCTCTGAGTGGATAGTCTGAATAAAGGTACTGGTTCAGACTGGGACAAAGAGAAAAAGGGAACCTTGCTGTCTTCTCTTCTTTTTCCCACGATGCTAGAGACTATATCTGATGCATTTTTAAACACTCTATTAAGACAGACCTGAGCAGAATAGAGAGATAGCATAATGGTTATACAGGAAGACTTTCATGTCTGAGGCACCTAAGGTCCCCAAAGCAAAGGGCTCTGGGGACAGAAGGAAAGGGACAGATGAAGGTCCCTAGACTAGGGTCGTAGTGTGTCTCCTAGACACCAGTCAAGGGGAGATGAGAGGCTGTGCTTCTGTGTTCAAAGACTATACTACTGGGGCCAAGTGGTGGTGCACCAGGTTAAGTGCACACAGTCCAAAGCATAAGGATCCCTGTTTGAATCCCCGGCTCCCCACCTGCAGGAGGGTCGCTTCACAAGTGAAGCAGGTCTGCAAGTGTTTTTCTCTGTCCCACTCTATATTTCCCTCCCCTCTCAATTTCTCTCTGTCCTATCCAAAAAAAATTTTTAAAAATGGCCACAGGAGCAGTGAATTCGTAGTGCCAGCACTGAGCCCTCGCCATAACTGAACAATAATCCTGGAGGCAAAAAAAAAAAAGACCACACTATGAACCATTAAACACCCAATAAAAAATTTAAAGTCAAACTAAGCTAAGTAATAATTAATTAACATAAATTCTAGAGCTGGGGAGATAGCATAATGATTATGCAGAAAGACTTATTCTTTTTTTTTTTTTAAAGATTTTATTTATTTATGAGAAACATAGGAGGAGAGAGAAAGAACCAGACATCACTCTGGCCCATGTGCTGCCGGGGATGGAACGCGGGACCTCGTGCTAGAGAGTCCAAAGCTTTACCACTGCGCCACCTCCCGGACCACAGAAAGACATTCTTGAGGCACCAAAGGGCCCAGTTCTTTCCCCAGCACCAGCAGACTCTGGAGTTTAGCACTGTTCAGGTAAAAAAATAAATAATATAAAATAAAATCTAACACTGGAGAGATAGCAAAATGGTTATGCAAAAAGACTTTTATGCCCGAGGCACTAAAAGTCCTAATTTCCACTCTCAGCACCACCATAAACCAGAGCAGAGCAGTAGACTGGTAAATAAAATTAAATTCTTTATAAAAAAAAAAAAAGAAAAATGAACATGGTAAGATGCTTATTAAGTAAAAAAAGAAAAATCCAAAATATAGAAAGGCTATTTCCTTTTAAATTTTATTTATTTGTTTATTTTAATGAGAGAAGAATGATTAAGAGTACTGCTCAGCTCTAGTTTATGGTGGTGCTGGGTTATTGAACCTGGAACTTCAGAGCCTCAGGCATGAAAATCTTTTTTGCATAGCCATTACACTATCTCCCCAATTCCAAAGCTCTATTGTATTATACCACCTAACAAATATTCTGCTGATAGCTACTAATAATTCAGTTCAATACCATGAACAAAGTGCACAGTATGCAAATGTAAAAAATGGGAGAAAATGGAAAGAACCCTGAAGAAAATACTGCATGTGTTATTACAGAAGGCAACTGGCATTGACGCCAGCCAGACTGTGTTTTCAGACAAATGCTATCATAGATGTGCACTCTACCCTCTGACTCCATTCAAACGTTCTGGCTTCATTTCTTCCCCTTTCATCTCATGCCCCCTCTACTCCCACTACAATTGCTTGAGAGCAGGTGGTCTGGGTTAAAACCTGACTCTACCACTGATTAGTAGTGTGGCCTCCAACAAGGAACCATGCCTGTCAACATCTCAGTTTCTTCAAATATAAGATGGAAGTAGTCACAGTACCCTCTTCCAGTAGTAAATTCTTAGCCAATAGCCTGCTCTTTCTATGTTGAGTTTCTCTAAGAAAGTTCTTAGTGAGACTGTCTAATAAAACAGTCAACCTTGGGTTGGGTTACTCATAATCATGAAGACACACAACAGCTCATGAAAGCCTGCCCAAATGGCTATAAAACTGTCACAGAGAAGCCCTCTGTACTTTGTAACTGCAAAATCTATGGCAGTTAAAAGTGAGGCAGAAATTTCAAAGATTTTACTTTTTTTATGACATTGAATCACATTAATATGTGGAGATGTTCCCATAGATCTCTGTTCTGCTTTCATAGCCAACCCTCCCTTTTATGTATTTCCCATACTGTATGATATATTGGCTATAAAATATGTTATGAGTCATTGATTTACTAGTATCTTTGGAATCACAACTATGAAGAATTAGTCATCAAGTCCAGCATGATGCTATTTCTGTGGGAAAACTAAATTATGTAAACCATTTGGTCACGAGGTCAGAGAACAGGAGCAGAAGGTGGGCATTAGGAAGCAGTTGATTCTGTTGAGATCTGGGTTCCAAAAAGGTAGAGAGAGGACACATGCCCAGCTAAGTAGCAGGCACATTCTCAGTTCTATGCATGGAAAACTCGGGTTTAAGTTTCCACCTATAGGGGAAGTTTCATGAGTAGTGGGGCAGTTATAGGGGTCTCTCTGTCTCCATTCCCCTCTTGATCTCTTTCATTGTCAAAAACCAAAACAAACAAAAACACTTGAAACAATAGAATCATTCAGGCATCAAAACCTAGTGATAATCCTGGTGAGAAGAAAAGATAGAAGGAAGAACCCCCCTCAATTAAGCATAATTAGAATTAAGACATAGGAACTATATACACCCTTGTAACCTTATAAATCCTTATACATTTTTTTAAAATAATAAAATCAAGATATGGGGAGCCTGGAGGTGGCACACCAGATTAAGCACATGTTACAATGTGCAAGGGCCTAGGAAGGAAGGAAGGAAGGAAGGAAGGAAGGAAAGAAGGAAGGAAGAAAGGAAGAAAGGAAGAAAGGAAGAAAGGAAGAAAGAAAGAAAGAAAGAAAGAAAGAAAGAAAGAAAGAAAGAAAGAAAGGAAGGAAGGTCATGGGCCCCTTGGAATAGACCTAAAATAGACCTAATAGCTTTTTCCCAAACGGAGATTCCCAAATCTTCATCTGCAATATTCTTGCCTTTAGGTTCATGATTAGCCAACAATTTGTTCTGCTTTATATCTTAACTCTTCGTTCAGACACCAGGTTCCAGATGCTACCATGATGCCAATCTGACTTCCCTGGGCAGATGATCCCACCAATGTGTCCTGGAACCCCGCCTCCCCAGAGCCCTACCCCACTAGGGAAAGAGAGAGAGACAGGCTGGGAATATGGATCGACCTGCCAACACCCATGTTCAGCGGGGAAGCAATTACAGAAGCCAGACCTTCAACCTTCTGCACCCCATAATGATCCTGAGTCCATACTCTCAGAGGGATAATGAATAGGAACGCTTTTGGGGGTTGGTGGGGGATGGGATAGGGAGTTCCGGTGTGTGGAATTGTACCCCTCTCTTATCCTATGGTCTTGTCAATATCTCCATTTTATAAATTAAAAAAATTTAAAAAATCATTTCCAACTAGGTTACTTAGTAATATTATGAAAAAATTATACGAGATTATATCTTTTTTAAAAATCGATGTCCTGTTTCATATACATGCATGCTATTATGACATTGCAGTGCATATAAGTAGGAATTAGCTTAACACAAAAAAATAGAGGAAAAAAACTCATAGTGTGATTTTTACTGACTTCTGTGACATGAGGAAACTTTTCAGGTGTCACTTAGCCTGAAAGCTATTATCTCTCTACCAAAATCCACATCATCTGTGGGATGTGTGTTCTTCCAAATGGGGAGAAGATTCTGGGTAGGAAGCAGTTGCCCTGAAGTAGTTGCCCTGGGCATTTTACTCACACTCTGTTGGAGGCACCTGAGTTTGCTCAGCCCGTCACCAGTCTTGTACAAACCTGGAACAGTTACATTAGGAAAAACAACTGTTTGTGCTATACAAATCCAAAGGTTGGTGCTTAAAACCAGCCTGAGCAATTGCAATGAGAAACCCTGAGAAGTCTCTGAAGATAGACTAAAAAACAATAATACCATCTGGATTCAGGAAATTACAGACAAGGAAGGTGGAAACATGTGGAAGATGCTCACTAAGACAAAGAACCAGAGAAAGAACAAGAACATTTTCCTAATCTGCATTCCACTGAGCAATTTGTCAGTTCCCAGAAAGAAAATACATGAGATACTGCCAAGACCTCTATATTTTATTTGTGATTAAGAAAGCTTTTTAAAAATGCATGCAGTGTGTGTGTGTGTGTGTGTGTGTGTGTGTGTGTATCAATTCAGGTTTCAACCCATGCCAAGTCTTACTGAACAGAAATAGTTGTCTAAAGAATCCAAAACTTAGGCTTAATTAAAAAACTAACCCTGTCATCTGTCCTGGATGTGGTAGGTGGACCATGTTCTGAGTGCAAGGGAGAAGTACAAGCTTAATGACAAAACCTAAGAACTTATCTGGTGGGTACATTACATACTTAATTACTAATACATGTAGTAATTCTCATTATAAAGTCCTAATTGAGGCAATCCTTCAAGGCATTGCTTGAGATTGTTACCTGAGGCAGGGCAATCCTTAAAATAATTATTGTATGGGGGCGGGTTGTAGTACAGTGGACTAAGGGCACAGAGTGCAAAAGGGCAGGACTTGCCTAAGGATACCAGTTCAAGCTCCCTGCTTCCCACCTGCAGGGGAGTCGCATCACAAGCGGTGAAGCAGGTCTGCAGGTGTCTATCTTTCTCTCTCCCTGTCTTCCCTTCCTCTCTCTGTCCTATCCAACAACAACAGCAATAACAACAATAACAGCAGCAACAACAACAGTGGAAAAAATATATATATGGCCACCAGAGCACTGGGTTCATAGTGCTGGCACTGAGCCCCAGCGATAGCCCTGGAGGCAAAAAAAAATTATTGTCAAGATAAGAGGGTTCAGGGAGTCAGGCGGTAGCACAGTGAATTAAGCACATGTGGTGCAAAGCATAAGGACCGGCGTAAGGATCCCGGTTCGAGCCCCTGGCTCCCCACCTGCAGGGGAGTCGTTTCACAGGCGGTGAAGCAGGTCTGCAGGTGTCTATCTTTCTCTCCCCCTCTCTGTCTTCCCTTCCTCTCTCCATTTCTCTCTGTCCTCTCCAACAACGATGACATCAATAATAACTACAACAATAAAACAACAAGGAGAACAAAAGGGAATAAATAACTATTAAAAAAAGAATAATAAAAAAGATAAGAGGGTTCAATATCATCATATTGCCAGATGATAAGCAATATCTTTTTTCCTTTTCTCCCTTTCTTTCTTTTTCCAATTCCAATACCATTTTATAGAGAAAATGTTGATTTCCAGGATTTTTGTTGTCACAAGGTACATTTCCACATTTCTCTAAGATTGGCATCAGTATATTTCACCCACAACCAGACCATCATCTTGTTCTGCTGTAGGGTTTAGGCCCCAGTTTCCACTTAGTGCTCTTTCCTTCTCCCTTCTGAGTTTCCAAATCTGCTGTGATGAATACAGTCCAGTGAGGATTCATCCTGCATTGTCTTTTGCTTTGTTTCTTAGTTCCTATCTATGAAAGAGTATCTGGTATTCATCCTCCTTCTGTCTTGCTCAATATGAATTTCCCTACATCCACCCATGTTGTAGTAAAGGAGAATATACCATCATTCCACTTATTTATTTACTCACTTCCTTATTATTGTATAGAGGCAGAGATAAACTGAGCAGGGAGGAAGGGGGAGATAGAGAAGGAAAGAGGGTGGTCTGGGAGGTGGCCCAGTGGATAAATTATTGTACTCGTAAGCATGAGATTCTGAGTTCAATCCCTGGCAGCACATGTAGCAGAGTGATGTCTAGTTCTTTCCCTCCCTCCTATCTTTCTCATTAATAAATAAATAAAGTCTTTAAGAGAGAGAGAGAAAGAGAGAGAGAGCAAGAAAGGGAATGAGGCAGAGAGACCTCTGCAGCCCTGCCTCACCACTTGTGAAGCTTCCCCCCTGCAAGTAGGGGCCAGGGGCTTGAACCTGGGTTCTTGCACACTGTTATGTGTGCACTTAATCAGGTGAGCCACCACCTGACCCCTGGGTCATAATTTCTTACCACTGTGTAGTTCTCCACTGAGTATCCATGCCACAACTTCTATGACCATTAATCTGGCTAAACAGTATCTCTTCCTGCATGTACCAAACAAGAGCAGTGTCTGAATGTGCCAATGATTGAAGGGGAAAAACTAACAGATGACTCACAGAATCCCACAGGGATCAGGAGGCCACTGCTACAAAACAGGACAGTGACTTAAAGGCATCTGTGGGAATATGAACAGGAGAAATAGAATAAATATCTTCCTGCAGGCTGGTAAGACAATTCACCTGGAAGGATGCCTCCTGTGCCGCGGCTGTGAGCTGGGTTCAAGTCCAGCCCCACTTCACTGGGAGACTCCTCGGTGATGTAGTGTCTTCCTCTGTCTCTATCGGGAAAAAAATCCTCCCAGAGCAGTGAAGCCCTGATGATAATAAATAAATAAATACATCATCTTTTTTGGAAGGTTAACTTGTGATTGACATCTTTTCTGGATTCTCAGCCTACTCAGAGAGGGAGGAAGAAAAAGAGAATCAAGAAATGTTTGAATGTGCTTCACTTGAGAGGGCAAATGTGTTCTTGAGTTAAAGATGAAGAAAGAAGAAAAGCTCTCCACCCTCAAGATGGGCAGACAGATTGCAAGCTGTGTACAAAAGCAGGGCATCACCCAAAGAGAAGCAATAAGGCAGCAAAAGTTCTGGACTCTGTTCAAACCAGCTGTCTAGCTTCAGGGCTGTACTCTTCTTGCTGGTGGCCAGTTTTGATATATAATCAAGTCTCTGGTCTTCATCTTTGCTGCCTCAGGGAAACAGGACACCATTTAAGAACCTGATGGCTCATTGTGTTTAACTGCAACTGAGCCACGTTAAATGCTGCAACCACAGTACCCATAGGTGAAAACTGGAAGTCAGCCACATGCCAGGCATTGTGCTTTGTGCATTGCTCATGTTCTCATATTTAATCCTCACAAGACAACAATCATAATATTAAACATGCAGCGCTTGATTTCTGCCAGACACTATTCCCAGGACTTCACAAATATTAGCTTGTTTATCAGCAACTGTCTATAAGGTAAATGCTAAAACTCATAATAAAGAAATGGAAGCACAGAGGTTAAGCAACTTGGTCAAGGTCATTCACATACAGTAGATGACGACTAGGATAGGATGCACTTATAAAGAGGGCACTTTTATTTTATTTTTATTTATTTTATTTTTTATTTTTTTATATTTATTTTATTTATTTATTCCCTTTTGTTGCCCTTGTTGTTTTATTGTTGTAGTTATTATTGTTGTTGTTGTTGTTGGATAGGACAGAGAGAAATGGAGAGAGGAGGGGAAGACAGAGAGGAGGAGAGAAAGATAGACACCTGCAGACCTGCTTCACCGCCTGTGAAGCGACTCCCCTGCAGGTGGGGAGCCGGGGTTCAAACCGGGATCCTTATGCCGGTCCTTGTGCTTTGCGCCACCTGCGCTTAACCCGCTGCGCTACAGCCCGACTCCCAAGAGGGCACTTTTAAATACTTACGTGAAAGAGGAAGGAGCAGAGACAGAGAGGTGAACGCAAGTAGCCCAAAGTCACAAAACTAAACCAAACACACAGAGAGAATTTGATACTCAGGCCTCTGATTTCAAAGACTGAGCTCCCAATCACATTTGTGTACTGTCTTCAGTTGGGCCATCCGTTCCACCCCGGTTCCATGGCTGCCAGTTCTTAGCAACATCGCCCCGCCAGATATTCGTCGGGATGCGGCATCATCTAAGTTCATTTCCCACGTCTACGCTCGACCGAACCTGCCAATATACGTGGATATCTTCGCCCACCCTGTCCAACGCTTGACGTCTTGTCACCCAATCTGGTCCCCTACGCCTACACTGAACTTCTCTGTTCCAGACTCTTGGAAACAGAGTTGGCAGTCAGCTGAGGTAAAGAACAAACACCTCATCACAGACCCCTGCAAGCGTCAACCTGGCTTTGACCTAGCACGTTATGATTGGGCCCTCCTCAATCGCTATCGAACAGGCCATGGCCAGTGCGCCGCTATGTTCCATCGCTGGGGAGCCAGAGATGACCCGAACTGCCCCTGCGGCTCCAGACAGACTATGACCCACATAGTCAATGACTGCCACCTCTCCAGATTCAAAGGAGGTCTCGAAACTTTACATCAGGCTCAACCTGACGCTGTTGACTGGCTACAGAAGAAGGGCAAACGCTAGAAGAAGAAGAAGTTGGGCCAGAAAAAGTTGTTGTTGTTGTTATTGTTTTTAAAGTTAACCTTTACTGTATGAATCGACACCACCTTTTGCTTAAGATGTGAGGAAGTCAGGCTATTGCATAACTGGCATATGTTTAATCATAAGAGGATGCAAAGGTCTGCTGAGATGAGGAGGGAAACTAAATGTTCACATCACAGTTCTTAAATCGCCTGTGCTCTCTTTTGTTTCAGAGAAGAGTTTGGGCTCATGGTGGCATCCATGTTACCAGAGGAAATAAAACAAGAATTCTAAGAATTCTCTGACAGCACAGCCTGGATGGCCTGATTTCATCACTTAGGGGAGTTTTGAGATATATGGTTCATTTTTCAGCTTTGTGGATTATGTCCAGCACAGGCTTCTTTTACACCACCCACTCACCAAGCGAGACTATGATGGGGGAAGTGTTTGTGAATGTCTCAGCATATATGTGAGTCTGATAAATGTAAGTCTGACTGCGTTCCAAACACAAATGCTTTTGGATTCCCTGTGGCTTCACATTCTTCACACCTCTACTCTCATGTGTTAAAGGGAATGGTGGTAGCAAGTACATTTATGCGCAGGTTTATCTTTTTGCAAAACTGAAACCTTTTGGTTTCTCCATGATGGATCAAGAACATGACATTTCTCATGGAAGTGGACTCAGAGAGAATTCAAACCAGCAGCAATATTCTAAAAGAGTATACAGGGGGTCAGGCGGTAGCGCTATGGGTTAAGCGCATGTGGCACAAAGCGCAAGGACCGGCATAAGGATCCTGGTTCAAGTCCCTGGCTCCCCACCTGCAGGGTCGTCTCTTCACAGGTGGTGAGGCAGGTCTGCAGGTGTCTATCTTTCTCTCCCCTTCTCTGTCTTCCCTTCCTCTCTCCATTTCTCTCTGTCCTATCCAACAACAACAACAACATCAATAACAATGACAATAATAACCACGACAATGGTAAAACAACCAGGGTAATAAAAGGGGGAAAAATGTCCTCTAGGAGCAGTGGATTCGTGGTGCAGGCACCAAGCCCCAGCAATAACCCTGGAGGCAAAAAAAAAAAAAAGTCTACATTTGTTAACAATATCTTCATTGAGTAATGTGTTTTCTGATCCAAGGTATTGTTCAACACATGCAGAAGCAGGTACCAAAAAAAAATTATTATAGAATATACCGACAACAAAGTAGGGCACCAAAGTAAAAACCCAGTGGTGAGGGGTAGGCATGTAGCTTCCTGGGCCAGTGGGGGGTGGGAGTGGGCGGGAGGGATGGGTCACAGTCCTTTGGTGGTGGGAATGGTGTTTATGTACACTCCTAGCAAAATGTAGACATATAAATCAGTAGCTAATTAATATGAGAGGGGGAAATCAATTGTATGTCTCAAAGTTTCTCAAAAGACAAACTGAATCTTTTTAATATATAGGCTATGTATTTGATATGCGGACTCTCTCAAAAGCCTAGACCAAGTAGATTAAAAGCTTCCAATAGCACAGCTATATACAAGATACTGGATACTGTCCAGCAAACCATAACAAAGGGACTTTTCAAAGTTAACCCAATTAACAAATAATGTGATGATAATATTAACTATTGATTGTCTTTTTGAACCCTAAGACAGCAGGAACCTCACATCTTCACTATAGAGCCCCTACTTCCCCCAGTCCTGGAACCCTTGGATAGGGCCCACTTTCCCGTATGCATCTCCCAATCCAAACCAAATAACATTGCATCTGCCGATCACAACCTAACCAAAGCAACGATTGCTACCTCAACATGCTTCACCTCAGAATGTATCCAGAGACTTCACGTGTGGAATGACAACCCTTCAGCTTCATTACTCGGGTGAGATCTTTCCTTTAATAGTACACTCTAATTTCATCTCAGGTAGTTCACTTTCTAACAAAGTCCCATAACCTAGATATACACCAGTTTCTATGAGAGAGAGCTTATGTGCACACGTATCCATAAACTACTGCAAAATATATACCTGAAAGCAGGACTACACTGGAGTTTGCAGTTCCAGATGCCACCAGGATGCTGGCTAGGCTTCCCTGGATTGAAGACCCCACCAATGTGTCCTGGAGCTCAGCTTCCCCAGAGTCACACCCTACTAGGGAAAGAGAGAGGCAGACTGGGGGTATGGACCAACCAGTCAACGCCCATGTTCAGCGGGGAAGCAATTACAGAAGCCAGACCTTCTACCTTCTGCAACCCTCAACGACCCTGGGTCCATGCTCCCAGAGGGATAGAGAA
This sequence comes from Erinaceus europaeus, assembly GCF_950295315.1. Classification (NCBI taxonomy): domain Eukaryota; kingdom Metazoa; phylum Chordata; class Mammalia; order Eulipotyphla; family Erinaceidae; genus Erinaceus; species Erinaceus europaeus. The sequence goes on along the minus strand of NC_080180.1, from coordinate 44,462,865 downwards.
TGGGAAAGCTACCATGGGAGGGGGTGGGTTATGGGGATTGGGTGTTGGGAATTGTGTGGAGTTGTACCCCTCCTACCTTATGCTTTTGTTCACTAATCCTTTCTTAAATAAAAAATTAAAAAAAAAAAAAAAAGAATATACCGACAACAAAAAGGGTTGTGGTCCAGGAGGTGGAGTAATAGACTCCCAAGCATGAAGTCCTGAGTTCAAGCCCTGGCAGCACATGTACCAAAGTGATGTAGGGTTCTTACTTTCTCTACTCCTATCTTTCTTATAAATACATAAACAAATCTTAAAAAAATAAAAAAGGTCCCAAAAGGTGACCAAATATTTAAAAGAAAAAAAAAAAAGATTACCTTGATATGGAAGCCAGACTCAAGCCTTGTTTTATTGATAAAATTATACACTGGTATTCCCCAGCCAATTTCAGCAACGTATTCATGTCTATATTTGGCCGGCCAGCTTCTGTTTGAGGCAGGCCTCCATAAATATCTGAGATCTCCAGTTTTTTCTAATACCGGGCGATTTTCTCCAATGTAGGAAGTATGCTGATGAACTTTAGGTAGATAGTCCTTTATATAATCTGGACCTTAAAAACAAAAAAAGAGAAAAAAAACAGAAAAAGTACTTTTAAAGATGCATTTATCTGAGAGAAAGAGAGAGATACTAAACAGATTTGTCATTTAGTGGTATCAGAGATTGAATGAGACCTCTAGAGCCTCAGGCATGAAAGCCTAGTGCACAACCACTATATCTCCCCAGCCCAAAAGTGCTTTTTATAACTATATACAGAGAAACTTTTTAGAGATATAAATAATAATTAATTATTATATGGAATTTACTATATTCTAGGTGCTATTTTAAGCATTGTTAGTCATGTTAACCCAACAAACTCTTTTAATAACCTAATAAGATCAATAGTATTGTTGTTTTTTTTTTTACCTTAAAAGTGAGGGAAATGAGGCACAGAAAGACTATTAACTTGGCCGGAGTCAATGCTAACAAGTGCTTCATTTTCCATGAGCCAGTTCATAGGCTAGGCTTTTTTTTTTTTTAATTCCCTTTTGTTGCCCTTGTTGTTTTATTGTAGTTGTTATTGACGTCGTCACTGTTGGATAGGACAGAGAGAAACGGAGAGAGGAGGGGAAGACAAAGAGGGAGAGAGAAAGAGACACACCTGCAGACCTGCTTCACCGCTTGTGAGGTGACTCCCCTGTAGGTGGGGAGCCGGGGGCTCAAATCAGGATCCTTACACACCAGTCCTTCCACTTGGCGCCACCTGTGCTTAACCCACTGTGCTATCGCCAGACTCCCCAGGCTAGGCTTTTAATTGCCCTGGTGTATTGCTTTGTTGACAACCAACTTAAGACGGAAGTGTTTTAAATACTAACAATCCTTACTCATGACCTATTTAGAAGGTGGAGGTCTTCAGATAACAGTGTTTTATTTGGGTAAAGAAATATTGAAATAAGCATTGGAAAATTCCCAAAAGGTATCAGAAGTGATTAGAAAATGGAGAAGACTGTCCAGTTAGGGTAACTCATAACAGATGTTGATCAAAGGCAGGCAACGGCATTTCACCAATGTTGATATTTTAAGTGTAAGATGAGGAGCAGAGAGGAATCAACCAATGAATTCTGGAAATGAGTGATACAAGAAAAAACAAGAAAAGATCTGGGGAAAGATCAGTTAAATAAACTTGATGTTGAAGGCTGATAAAAGTGTAAGGAGAAGCTTACATCAAAGTGTAAGGAGAAACTAAGTCTTTGGGGAAGATTGGTAATGATTAAAAACAGACAATTGCGGGCCAGGCGGTAGCACACCAGGACAAAGCACAAGGACCAGCTTAAGGATTCTGGTTCAAGCCCCCAACTCCCTACCTGCAGGGGGGTTGCTTCACAAGCGGTGAAGCAGGTTTGCAGGTGTCTATCTCCCCCCACCACCACCGTCTTCCCCTTCCCTCTCAATTTCTATCCAACAGCAGCAGCAGAAGCAAAACAAAAAATGATAGGGAAAAAAATAATAATAACAGCTCCAGGAGCAGTGGATTCGTAGTGCAGGCACCGAGCCCCAGTGATAACCCCGGAAGCAAAAACAAACAAACAGGGAGTTGGACGGTAGTGCAGCGGGTTAATCACAGGTGGCGCAAAGCACAAGGACTAGCGTAGGATCCCGGCTCAAGCCCCAGGCTCCCCACCTACAGGGGAGTCGCTTCACAAGCAGTGAAGCAGGTCTGCAGGTATCTTTCTCTCCCCCTCTCTGTCTTCCCCTCCTCTTTCCATTTCTCTCTGTCCTATCCAACGACAACGACATCAATCATAACTACAACAATAAAACAACAAGGACAACAAAAGGAAATAAAGGATAAATAAATATTAAAAAATATTTAAAACCAACAACAATGAAGCTGGGTTGTGTAGTGACGCACCTGGTAGAACACACACATTACTGTAGTAGGTCTCAGGTTCAAACCACCATTGTCCATCTGCAGAAGGCAAGCTTCATGAGTGGTGAAGCAGTGCAGCAGGTATCTCTCTTCCTCTCTCCATGTCTATGGGGGGGGGGGAGGTAAAGGTCACTGGAACAATGTAGATATCATACACAGCAATAGTTTTGGTGGTGATAGTAGTAATAATAATATCAAAACTGAAAACAGACAATGGAGCTAGTGACCCAGAGGAGCTGAGGGAGTCCCAGAGCCAAAAGGCTACATACATGGACAGAGTAGGGGCACAAAGAATGAACTTTCATCCTGTCACCAAAAGTTGGCCAAAGACTTCACAGGCAGAAGCAGCGCTGTGGTCACCGTGTCACCTGGACTCCTCCTGGCTATGTGGCTCTTCATTTTGCTCTTAGATCAGGAAGCACAGTATTTTCAAAAAGCATGGCAGGGGTCAGGCAGTGGCACACCTGGTTAAGCGCACATATTACAGTGCGCAAGGCCTGGGGTTCAACCCTCCTGGTCTCCACCTGCAGGGGGAAAGCTTCACAAGCAGTGAAACAGGGCTGCAGGTATCCTCTGTCTCTTTCCTTCTCTATCTTCCCCCCCTCAATTTCTGTCTCTATCCAGTAATAAATAAATAATAAATATATATCTAAAAAAAAAACAGAGCATGGTATGAGCTAGTCCTCTGAGTAGGTACTTCCAATGCAATAGTCAACATTGAAATACACTTGTGCTTAGGAAAGTGGCAAGAGCTTTCCTAGGAAGCTGACAATATGAGAAATCACTCTTCAGATAATTTGGGCAAATGATTTCACAGCTTCCTAATCACCATCATTCTGATGCCTGGAGAATCCACTGTGGCTAATTTGCCTTGACAAATACATTCTGGTTTCAGTTTTACTTGTTTCAATTTTTCAGTCAGAGGGGACTATGTCTGTAAATATATACATGGTCATAGTGAAACTGGCCCTCTCTAAATATGACTGGTGTTAAGGTCTCATATACAAATCCCCTTAGGATGGGACATTTTTATAATCCCTTCAAAATAGGATGGAATGGAAAATAATTACGCTGGTCTTGCCAGTATTTCCCCAAACGTCCCACCATATGCTATTTCCATTAGGACCTCTAAGAAGACACGTGTGTTGGGGAGGAGGGTAGGGTACTCCATAGTCAAAGACATTTGAAAGCGTGAATTGCTACATTTGTCTTTTAGATGGATAAACACACACACACACACACACAGACACATACACAATTTTAAGTATATTAAAAGCATTTTGAGAAGACCCGCAGCACATAAACCCATTTGTATTTATGTAACCCAGCATTTTCCAAACTTATTTAAACATGGACCATTTATCATCACCGGGTCACAAGTACACATCTTACAGACATCAACAAATTTGGAGAAATACTGGTTCTTTGTTAAATATCTCTATTCTTGTGAAGGTTGTTCCATTTATCTATTTATTTATTATTGGATAGAGACAGAGAAATTGAGAGGGAAGGGAGAGAGACAGTGGTCTGGGAGATGGCACAGTGGATAAGACATTGGACTCTGTCAGCACATGTACCAGAGTGACGGCTGGTTTTTTCTCTGTCCTCCTACCTTTCTCATTCATAAATAAACAAAATCCTAAAAAAGAGAGGGGAGGAGGGAGAAAGAGAGAGAGAGCCAGAAAGACACCTGCATCCCTGCTTAATCATGAAGACATCAAGGGCTTGAACCTGCATCCTTAAACACTGTAATGTGTGTGCTTGACTAGGTATGCCACCACCTGGCCCCTGAATTTTTTCCTGTCACCAAATATGCAAGACAAGGAACAAACCTATATTGGTCACTCCATGCATCAGAATCAATGTTTAATAAAAAAATTTTTTTTAAAAAACCCTTTTTTTAATCAGCACTGCTCAGCTCTGGCTTATGGTGGACTTTTGGTGGCTTATGGATTGAATTTGGGACTCTTGAGCCTCAGGGGTGAGTGTCTCTTTGCATAAACACTATGCTATCTACCCCCAGAAACCGTACTCTTCATCGGTCAGCAATGAAGTTGGTATATTGTAGCCTCATAAAAGCTTCCCTTGCTTAAATGCCAGAACAGAGCTGCCCAGCACTGCTCAGCCAATCCTACTTTGTCTTCTGCTCTGGTAGCCAGTTATGCTGGGGAAGATGGACACCCATCAATACCTGTAGTAGGTCTTGCTGTCTATACCACATTGCTGCCCTGGAAAAACTCATTTCAAGGACAATATCCTGCACCTGTGTTTATAGAACCTTTTAGTTAAGAATTTGGTTTGAGGGGCCGGCCAGGTGGTGGCGCACCTGGTTGAGAGCACACGTTACAGCGTGCAAGGACCTAGGTTTGAGTCCCTGGCCCCCACCTACAGGTGGAAAGCTTTGCAAGTGGTGAAGCAGGGCTGCACTCTGTCTCTCTTCTTCTCTATCACTCCCTTCCTTCTCGATTTCTGGCTGTCTCTATCCAAATAAATAAAGATATTTTTTTTAAAAAATTGGTTTGGAAGCTAACCTACTATGCGTTTAAATCTTGGCTTTGTCTTATGATGTATTTGTGACTCAAAATTTTAGATTTCTCATTCACAGACTGAAGAAAAGATGCCCATCTTGCAGCTTTGTTAGAAGGCGATGACAAATTCATTTAAAGAAATGCTTATCCAAGAACCTGGCACTGGAGGACTGGGCAGTGGTGCACCGAGTTAAGCGCACATAGTACAAAGTGCAAGGATCCTGGTTCCAGTCCTGGCTCCCCACCTGCAGCCCCCCCCCCACACACTTCACAAACAGTGAAGCAGGTCTGCAGGTGTCTGTCTTTCTCTCCACCTCTTTATCTTCCCCTGCCCTCTCAATTTCTCTCTGTCCTATCCAACAAAAACAAAGTGGAAAAAATGGCCTCCAGGAACAGTGGATTCATAGTGCAGGCACCAAGCCCCAGCGATAACCCTTGAGGGGGGGAAAAAAAAAAAGGAAGGAAGGAAGGAAAGAAGGAAGGAAGGAAAGGAGAAAAGAAAGAAAGATAAAGAAAAAAAGAACCTGGCACTTAGGCTGAGGAGATAGCTTAATGGTTATTCTCATGTGGTGAGGCTCCAAAGTCCTTATACCACTATAAACAAGAGCTAACCAGTGCTGTGGTGAAGGAAAAACAAAACAAACAAAAAACTTGGCACATAGTATACATCTAATACAGGTTTCCCCCACTAATTTAAAAAAAAAGTGGGAGGGAGGAGTTGTTCATTTTTTAAGCAGAGCATTTCTCGGATCTACCTCTTGGAGACGCAGATTGAAGCTGGAACCATAAAGCCTCAGGCACAAAAGCCATTTTGTTATCTCCCCTCCCCTCCCCCCACTATTCAAATTCAAAAGTAGGTTCTGAGCCTTTGGTAAACTGAAATGTCTTCGAGCAAGATGCAGTTGCCATTAATTTATATGGAAAACAACTTGTGTTTCCAGATCCAAAATATATCCCACCAGATCATATCCGATAACATATACAATCCAAAATAACAGTTATACAGGAAACTCAGGTGTGATACTACAAATACTCAGCTGGTATAAAGGAACTTGGAGAGGTGACTGGTCTCTCATAACTCTGGATGCCATCTACTCTTGACCAACTACTGCAAAACCAGTGCTAAATACTATTTCCTACTCTGGTAAAAGCAGAAATCTTCTTCGGATTTCTTTTCAGTAGCCAAAAAAAAAAAAAAAAAGAAAGAAAAAGAAAAAAAGAAAAGAAAAGAAAAAGGTATTCAAGTAAGTCTTTTGTAAGAGAAATAGTTTGGGGCCTGGGTGATGGCACACCTGGTTGAACACACATGTTACAATGCACAAGGACCCAGGTTCGAGCCCCCAGTCTCCACTCCGTGGTAAAGCAGTGCTCCAAGTGTCTCTCTTTCTCTCACCCTTCACCTTGTCTTCTCCCTCCTCTTGATTATTGGCTGTCTCTATCCAATAAATAAAAACAACTAAAAAAAAAAAACAACAGAAATTGTGTGACATGAAATTTTGGGATGCAGGGATACTTATTATGAGCAGTGTCTTTTTCTCCATTTCTTTGTTTTGATTTAAGCTTTGCCTCTATTACATTTAGAAATATTTATTTTAGAAGTTCCTGCTGTGAAGATTTATGTATTGTTCATTGTGAACAAATTCAAGTCCTTTCCTGAGAACTCTTCTCGGTCAGAGGTGAGCAGACTTTTCCTGTAAAGGAGGAGAGAATATATTTTTTTGGCTTTGAGGATCACACAGTCTTCATCTCCACTGTTTAGCTCTGGCATGTAGGTCAATGGCAGCCGTAGACAATATGTAAACTAATGAGTATGGCTGTGTTCCAATAAAACTTTATGGACACTTAAATTGTAATTTTATGTATTAGAAAATATTAGTCTCTTTTACTTCACCCCTACCTCTTAAAAAAGAAAAATTAAAAGTCAGTCTTTACTTTTGCATCCTACAAAAACAGATGGCAGGATGAATTTGCTCCAGAAACTGTAGTTTGCCATCTCTGCCCTTGATGGTGGGAAGATGGCGGACACTGAGAAACAGATGCCACTGAGGCTAGAAGAGTACAGACAGGCGCCTCTGGGAGCCTCTCCAACAAACTTCATTTGCTGCCAACACTTGAAAAGGACTCAGCTATGGTATGTGCCAGGGGAAAATTCCATCTCTCTGGCAAATATTTCTTTCTAGCCTCTTCTGGGCAATTGCATTAGCTTCATCATTTAATGAATTCATTCAGTTATTCATTTGCTCATTCACTGATTTCTTCAGTTATTTGGGCACCACATAGTTATTGAACTGCAGACACGCCTCAGAAATATTGAGAGCTTGATTCTAGACCAAGTAATAAAGCAAGTCATATAAATTTCCTCAGTGCACATATAAGTTATATTAGTACTGCATTATTAAGTACAAAATAGCATTATGTCTAATAAAAACAACGTTCATGCCTTAATTAAACATGAGCCAGAGACACTAAGTGAGCACATGCTTTTGGAAATAGCTTTGCAACAAAACTCTAATTTAAATAAAAAATACAGAGTTTGAAAAGTGCAGTGAAGTGACTAGAAATAAAAATGTCTATGTATATCATGCATTGTACTAAGAACTGAGGGTCTAGCTGTGAACAGAGCAGACATCTGCTCTCACAGAGCTTATCTTCTCATTGAAAGACAACTTATTAAAACAAAAACTGAGGCTGGGGAATTACCATAAGGGTTCTGCAAAAAGACTTTCATGCCCGAGGAACCAAAGGTCCCAGGTTCAGTCCCCAGCATCACCATCAGCCAGAACTGAGCAGCACTCTTGTCTCTCTGTCCCTGTATCTCTGTATCTCTCACTCATTAAAAAATGAATATGTGGGGGTTGGGCAGTAGCACAATGGGTTAGCACAAGGATCCCATTTTGAGGCCCCGGCTCCCCACCTGCAGGGGAGTCGCCTCACAGGCAGTGAAGCAAGTCTGCAAGTATCTATCTTTCTCTCCCCCTCTCTGTCTTCCCCTCCACTCTCCATTTCTCTCTGTCCTATCCAGCAATGACGACATCAGTAATAGCTACAACAATAAAAAACAAGGACAACAAAAGGGAATAAATAAATAAATAAATATTAAAAAAAAGAATACACTGGGGCCATGAGGTGGCACACCTGGCTAAGTGCATACATTATAGTGCACAAGGACCCAGGTTCAAACTCCTGCTCCCCACTTGCAGGGGGAAAGTTCTACGAGTGGTGAAGCAGACACACAGGTGTCTCTCTCTATCTCCCTCTTCCCTCTCAATTTCTCTCTGTCTCTATCCAATAAATAAATAAATAAAATATTTAATATGTAAAAAAACTAAAACATCCCATTCTCCTTCATCTGGACTATCACAACAGTAAAACTCTGGGCTTTAGTGTTTCTCCTTCTCAATCCATCATCCACATAGCTGCCAACAGAACGTGGGTCACATGCATGCTCAACCAGGTGCGTCACCACCAGCTTCTTCCTTCATTCTTAATGCTAGAATACATCTTTCAGGTTTACTGTGACTGCTGCATTTCCTGAAAAGCTTTCTTATCTTCCCAAGTCAAAACTTAAGCACTCAACATCCTGCCTTTAGTAAATGAGCTTCTTTTAATTTCATTTTCTTTTTTATATTATTCATACTGAGTATTTGGTATTTCTAAGTTTTTAGGGGAAAACAACATCTTATACATCTCTGTAAACTTTTGAAACATTAAAAAAAATATTTATTTATGGGCATGGGGCGTTAGCACAGCGTGTTAAGCGCACATGGCGCGAAGCACAAAGACTGGCACAAGGATCCCAGTTCAAGCTCCCAGCTCCCCACTGTACCTTTCCCTGTTACTCCCACCAATCCATATTAACTATCATTTTCCTATATTTATAAATCTGGCAGGTTTTTAAAAATTTTACATATAGGTGATACTGCACACTATCTGTATTTCTGTGTTTCATTTATCTCAGCAAAATATTAAGTTTCATCCTTGTTACAAATGAATCCTTCTTTCTCATGAATAAATAATATACCACTATATTTACTAATTCTGTAAATTCTTACCTTCCAGTCCACTGTCTTGAACATAGTGGATCCTCAAGGAACTGAATGCTGAAGTGAATGCCACCAATGACTTAGATAATATGCTACTTTGCCGGGTGGGTAACCCAAGTTCAGGTCTTGCCCCTGAAGGGAGTTTGGGAGTTTTGGTGCTATGAACTCTCCTCTCTCTCTCTCTCTCTCTCTCTCTCTGTATATCTAAAAAGAAAAAAGAATTCTACCAGAAGAATGGAAGCATGTAAAGACACATGAAAGAGAGGCAGTAATTTATATATCTACAGAGTAAGAAAATTCAGGACTACTTTAAATATCCCTATTCCAGACTTTATGATATAAAAGGTAAGTCAGAGAAAGAACTTATTTTTTACATTACTTTTTAATAGGACGGAATGCTAATAAGGAAGGCTAGTAGAGGCCGAAAGAGCTCCTGGCATCAGTATTTCATTCTATGATATTGTCTCATGAGTCTCATTCTCCATTTCAGTGAACAAGACGGGACATAGCAAGGAAATAAATCCAAAGGAATCAAGTGGAATGTAGAAATGAGTATTTTAATAAGAATATTTGAAAATCTGTTGACAATGTAGGCATCGGTGGGCCATTACAGATTTGCTGTGCAGAACAGCTGGATTTGTTGGGGGGAATCAAACCAAGACAAAGGTGAGAGAGTGGTGGTGCAAATGTGAAATAAACTGGGATCTAAACTCTAATGGACCCATTTGACTTTGCCTGGGGTGGCAAGAAGAAAAGAAGAGACAATGTTAGAGATCAATTACTGCAACTGCTGATGGGGATAGGACTCTCTAATTCCGACAGTTATGATAGAATGGGTTCATGGACTGGAAAATCTTTGAATGCTGCGTTTCAATCCAGTTAGTGCAGGCATGCAATGGCTCTAACCACTGAACCAACCAGAAGACTGGGTTTGCCAAATTTCTGAAAGAACCAAATGGATAGCACCACCCTTGCTCCTTGCTCCTATCTCAAACAATTAACTTCCTGTGAACACAAACTGCCTTTAAAAAACTAGCGGGATGTTAGTGTGAATCATTTCATAGGACAACTATGCATAGCATTACAAATCCAAACTCAGAGTTATGAAGAATTAGACAACTCACTTGCTACTTGTAACCAGTGATTCTGCTAATAATCACAGCACCCTACTGTGTGCCCACCACTGGGTTAGTGTAAACAGAGATTAATGTGACACAGCCTCTTCCTTCCTTCCTTTCTTTCTTTCTTTCTTTCTTTCTTTCTTTCTTTCTTTCTTTCTTTCCCTCCAGGGTTATTGCTGGGGCTTGGTGCTGCACCACGAATCCACTATCCCCGGAGGCTTCCCCCCCCCTTTTGTTGCCCTTGTTGTGGTTATTGTTATTGATGTCATTGTTGTTGGATAGGACAGAGAGAAATGGAGAGAGAAGGGGAAGACAGACAAGAGGAGAGAGATAGACACCTGCAGACCTGCTTACTGCTTGCGAGACAACCCCCCCCCCCCGCAAGTGGGGAGCCAGGGGCTGGAACCAGGATCTTTATGCTGGTCCTTGCACTTTGTGCCACGTTCGCTTAACCTGCTGCGCTACTTCCCGACTCCCATGCAGTCACCTCTTAAAGGCTGTCCCAACTAATCTCCTCACATTATTAGCTCCTTAGGAGTTAGCATGAATTTAAGAGGGAGAGGGCATTTTCAGTCTATAATAATAACTACAACAATAAAAAAACAAGGGTAACAAAGGGGAATAAATAAATAAATATTTAAAAGAAAGAAGCCTGATCTATCTTCTATTTGCCTTGTAACTTGCAGGGTGTTCTGAATGGTGCAATACATTAAGCAAACAATTGGTAATATTTGTTGAAAGAATGACTACTGTATCATAAACTTGCTGATATAATACAAGAATGTACAAGTCTGTTTTGCTTGTTAAATACAGAAAACAGCAGATCAAAAAGTTCAGGAAATATCTCTGGATGTGGAAAATAAAGTTGACAGACTCTTCTTGACAAAACTTTGCAACCAAGGCAGAGGTAGATAGCATAATGGTTATGCGAACAGACTCTCATGTCTGAGGCTCCAAAGTCCCAGGTTCAGTCCCCTGTACCACCATAAACCAGAGCTGAGCAGTGCTCTGGTAAAAAACAAACAAAAAAACCTTTGCAACCGTATGATGTTCCATATGTTCCTCTCCCCTGAAGTGCAAATGTAGGTAGATAATAATCAATCACTTTTTTCTTTGGGACTTAGAATTTCCCTCATATAAATGTGCATCAAATCTCTTAGCATTCATAAAGATGAACTCTGGATGTTTCCCTGAGAAAGCATACTAACAAGATCTTTGTATGCAGAACCACTACAAATCCCATTAGGGTTCTGCAGGTAACAAGAAATCCACTGCAATAAGAATTCAATAATAAAGGAAATTACTACTTCATACAGTAAGGTCTTCTGAGGTAGAAGGCATCTGAGGTTACTTAATTCATTACCTAAACTACTATAATTCAGGAGTATGAGTTCTCTCCACTTATGTGCTCTGCATCTTCTTCAGTGTATCAATTGCCTTTGGGCAAGCTCCCCAGGAGGTCCCTGCGAGGCTGTTACAATTCATATATCATACACAGATACCCTAACTCCCAAGAAGAAGTGTGTGTGTTTCATCAGTGGCAAACCCTTATCCTAGAAACTCCCAGGTGAATTCCTCTCTCATTTTGTTGGCCAGGATTGAGTCATTCATCTCTTCTTAAAACTGAACACTGGAAGAGGATTGGAATTTCAGGAAAAGTTGGCTTGGATGAATCAGGATTTCATTCTGAGTCATGTGTGGCCACGGTAGACACCCAAACAAAATGGATGCTCTCTAGACAGGAAGAAGAGCTCGCTGGACTCGAGTAATATGTTCCCAAGTATAGAGGACAACATTCTCACAGAAAAAGCATAACAGCCACATGCAGCAACTTTCTGATGCTTTATAAGCTACCTATAAAACCGTAGTAAAGTAGCCCAGCAGGTGGCGCAGTGGGTAAGGCTTTGGATTCTCAGGCATGAGGTCCCAAGTTCAGTCCCCGGCAGCACATGTACCAGATTGATGTCTGGTTCTTTCTCTCTTTCCTATCATTTCTCATGAATAAATAAATAAAATCTTAAAAAAAACAAACAAACAAACAGTAAATTATCTAAGGCTACTACTTTCTTCCCGGTTTTACTTTGTTTAAGATTTATTTATTTTAATGAGAGAGAAAACCAGAGCACAATTCAACTCTGGCATAAAGTGGTGCTAGGGATTAAACCTTGGAATCATAGGGACTCATGCATGAAAGTCCTTTGCCTTAATGCTGAGGTATATCCCTGACCCTATTTTTTTATTTCTTTGGTGTTGAGGAATTAATTGAATTCAGAGCCTTGTGCATGTGTGGGACCACTGAGTAACTTCTTGGAACTTTTTTTTTTTTAAGGGATGGGGTGGGTGGTAGTGATGGTGTGGAAGGCAGAAGGAGGAAGGAAAGAAAAAGACAGTTTTATAACTCTCTACCACACAGGGAGCTTCTCCAGTTCTATCCATGGTGCTCACATGTGGTGTGAGTGTTCTAGGATACTAGGTGGGCATGTGCTCCATTTTGCAAGTTAACTTCTGGACCCTTTATTTGCTTAATAGAGAGAGGGCGGGGGAGAGAATGAGAGATTAATTAAGTTCAGGGTTCTTCCACCATTTTTTGTAGTGCCTGGATCAGAACCAGGGTCTCGGGTATGGAAGGCGGTGTGCTCTACCACTGAGTCAACTCCCAGGCCCTCCTTTGGTTCTTGATCATGGACTGAATTCCAATTCATATATTGTTTGTGCCCCCATACTTGAGGACATGATCTCTTTCTGAAACAATACAAAGAAATGGAGGCGGGAGGCGGGCAGTAGCGCAGCGGGTTAAGCGCAGGTAGTACAAAGCGCAAGGACCAGCGTAAGGATCCCAGTTCGAGCCCCGAGCTCCCCACCTGCAGGAGAGTCGTTTCACAGGCAGTGAAGCAGGTTTGCAGGTGTCTGTCTCTCCCTCTCTCTGTCTTCCCCTCCTCTCTCCATTTCTCTCTGTCCTATCCAACAACAATGACAGCAATAAAACAATAATAACAACTACGACGATAAAACAACCAGGGCAACAAAAGGGGGGGAAAAAAAGAAAAGAAAAAACAAATGGAGGCAAACCTGGACTCAGACCTCATCTTCTCCCAAGTGCCAAGAAAAGAGAACAGTTGTCAGTATGCCCCTGTGTTCAGACCCTTTGATTAGAGATTGTCAGACTTTTTTTTGTAGGAGGCCAGAAAGTGTTAGACGCCTCAACCCAACCATAGCAGTACAAAAGCAACCACAGACAGTATGGAAGCCACAGTGCAGACTCTGAAATTAGACTTTTATAATTAGACTTTTACAGACTCTGAAATTAGACTTTTATAAAAGTTTTATATGTCACAAAATGCATTTCTTCTTTTAATATTTTCTAATTGCTTGCAAAGGGAGAGGTAATTTTTAGTTGAGCATTTTTAGCTGAACCATAATTTACTGAGCCCTGATCCAGAGTGTCTCTCATATTTGCCTTCTGGTGCACAGCTCCTCCAAGGATACTCTGGATACAGTGTTTCTCGGTTTGTTAAAGTAAGTAATGTAGCGCAGCGGGTTAAGCGCACATGGCGTGAAGCATAAAGGCTGGCATAAGGATCCCAGTTCAAGCCCCCGGCTCCCTCCACCTGCAGGGGGCGGGTCACTTCACAAGCGGTGAAGCAGGTCTGTAGGTGTTTTTCTCTCTCCCCCTCTGTCTTCCCCTCCTCTCTCGATTTCTCTCTGTCCTATCCAACAACAACGACAGCAATAACAACAATTTAATAATAATAACGATGATGACGATAAACAAGGGCAACAAAATGGAAAAAATGGCTTCCAGGAGCAGCGGATTCGTAGTGCAGGCACCAGCCCCGGAGATAACCCTGGAGGCAAAACAAACAAAACAAAACAAAAACTAAGTAGTCAATTGCATTACAGCAAAAAAAAGTGCTTCATCTGAATATGCTGTTTTATGCATCTGAGAGGGTTCACTTTTTATTCTTTCAGTAGGTTCCAGTGAAGAGTGTTTTATTCTACTTTTGTGGTGTTCAGTTGACCTTACCTCACTTCTGGAGCTCGGTGAAAATTTTTGTTCCTATGATAGTTGTCTTAAATGACCAGTAAAGAGATACCAATACAGCAAACCTCCCCATGCAAATAGAAAATGGAAGTCCACGTGGGCGCCATTTGTTGTTAAAATTCAGAGGCTCTAGCTGGCCAGGCTAGCTTCACGGGCGGGTAACAGAGACGACCAGAGACATCCGGCTGGGCAGGGAACCTGTATTTCTTTATTCAGGAACAATGATTCATAAACTAAACCAAACTAATCACCAAACAGAACTCTGCTGCCTCTTTCCCTGCGGCAGCGCAAGCACTCTCAAACTCTGCAACTCTCCAACTCTCCAACTCTGGAACTCTGGCACTATCTCAGGGTTCCTAGGGGCGGGGCCAAGCGGTGAAACTAGCAGGACTGATCCAATTTTCTTGGCTGGGGAGAGCTAGAACAACCCAATGTAAAGTATACAACAGTAGGGTAGAGTGCAACATTATACAGATGGATTGGGGAAGTATTACCCTAGTTTTGCCCACACTGGAAAGATCTGGGAGGGTTTCTGTGCATTGCTCCATGAGTGCTGAGTAACAATGATATTTATCACCTAGTTCAAAGAGCAAAGTGTAACGAACACAAGACTAGGTAGAAACATCCACTCCACTTAGGGGACTATGTGTTATAAAATGCACTTAATACCAGCTCTGCATCAAAATGAAAAAGAAATGTGTCACTTTAAATGTAGGCATTGATAGTCTAGGCATATCACAATTAATGATAATCTATTAAAGTTACACTTTTTTTTAAACCTTTATGGAATATAGCAATTTCCCTTTCCATTCCCAGAATAAATGGTACATCAGGAATGGTCTGCTTCAGGATGGCAGTAAGAGACTTCAGTCTAGACCAGGGCAATTTAGCTGTGGAAGTGGTGTTGCTCAGCCTTGTAAATTATGTAATAAAAAAACTAAAAAAAATATGCTGTAAGAAAAGCATGTGAGCCTGCTTTTTGGATTACTGAAAAATATGTGTATGTATAAAGTGGTAATCCACAGAGAGGTGTTCTTTACACATTTTGTGTGCCTTTATTATACCTTCACCCTCCTCAACCCAGAAAGTTGGGGGAAAAGTTGTGCTTCCAGAAATTAAAAGAGGATTGAAATGAAATGGCTCATTTATTCCAAGAATGACTGAAGATTTCACTCCACTGCAGCCTGTTTTTCCTCTTTCGCTCTCTTTCTCTCTTCCCTTCCTTCCTTCTTTCCTTTTCTCCTTCCTTTTTCCCCTCCTGTCTTTATCAAGGCTTCACCACTCTAAATTGACTTCTGCAGACACAAAGCGAGAAATAGAGGGAGAGAGAGAAAGACACCACAGCAACCAAGCTTCCTCCATTGTGGTGGAGACTGGGTTCAAATGTGGGTCAGCACATGGGAAAGCAGAGCATTTAGTCTTCTTAGTCAATAGCAGAGCAAGGTCGAAACCAGAGTCCTTATATGCCATGCTCCCTGTCCAGTGCTTTTTTATTATTTTAATTTTTTAATTTTAATTTATTTATTAGAGACCGAGAATTTGAGAGTGTGTGGGGGGGGAAGAGACACCTGCAGCCCTGCTTCACCACTCGTGATGCTTTTCCCCCTGCAGGTGGGGATCAGGAGACTTGAACGCTGGTCCTTGTGCACAGTAATGTGTGTGCTTAACCAAGTACACCACCACCTGGCTCCTCCAGTGCTTTTTGATTAAACCAAATTGATTCTTGAAGGAAATACTTGCTCACAGAATTGGAAAAATGAGCTGTTGGGAGAGAGCATTATTTTACCATGTTTGAGCTCCCAGCCACCACATGTGAACCCTACACAAAATGGAAGCTTTAAGAGATGACCAGGAGTGGTCATCTTTTCCCATACCAGGTAACCGTCTTATCTGTTGTTATAGATGCATTCACATTTTTCAGAATTTTATATAAATGGTACCATATAATATGTACTTTTTTGTCTGGTTTCTTCCACAGAGCATAACTATTCTGAGATTATCCTTATGATATGTACTCATGGCTTTTCTGTGTTCACTTTGCTGAATAAT
This sequence comes from Erinaceus europaeus, assembly GCF_950295315.1. Lineage (NCBI taxonomy): Eukaryota > Metazoa > Chordata > Mammalia > Eulipotyphla > Erinaceidae > Erinaceus > Erinaceus europaeus. The sequence goes on along the minus strand of NC_080180.1, from coordinate 44,446,636 downwards.
ATTTTCTTCATGTGTAATCAATTATTGTAGCATCACTTGTTAAAAAGACTGTCCTTTCTTCACTCAGTCACCTTTGTACCTTCAGTTTAGTCAGGTAAATATATTTGCATCGAGGTGTATCTGTACATCATTAAATATATATCTCTCTATATAAATATACACACACAGTGTTAGTTAAAAGAAGCCCTGTGGAATATATATATATATTTTATTGTAGGCTACAGTCAGAAAAGCCTGAAAGTCAAATTAACAGTCACCTGAATTACTTTTTTCTCTTTCCTCTGGGCTCCTAATCATAGTTAAGGTTTTATGTTCAGGCCTTCCTACTTCTCCCATTTCCACTGCTCCTCTAAAACTTTATTTTCTGTGAAAGCATATTTATGATCACCTCAGGAAACCATTGTTTTCACTGCTGCTTCAATTCCCCCCCCCCTCTTTTTGCAGCTATACGGGGATATGATGAAATGCTTTATTTCTCCCTGCCAGCTTTCTATCACTCTCCCTGTGTAATTCACACTCTGCCCTTTCATTCAATATTTCTTGTGGTTTGCAATTGGTTTACAGCAGGTCATTTCCTTTTTCATTTGTTTTGCTTTATTGGGAAGCATCATGGTGTGGACAAAAAGAGAATGGACCATACTTCATCTGAACACCATTTCATAATATGTCTATAACCTACCTACCTCCAAATACCTACTGTTCTTCAGCTCAGTTTCTTTATCTGAAAAATTGAAGCAGCAACCAGTAATGTCATGCAGTTATGAGAATTAATAGACAGGCACCTGGCACCCAGTAGCTGCCTGAATCTTGCTGTTGTCATCAGATGTAGCCTCTAACTATTTTGGTTATTTCCATTATTCTCTGTTGTACTTTACTAGTCCGAACTATAAACTTGTCTAGAGTTTCACTCTCTCCTGTAGTAGCCATTTGCCACAGGAGGTGATTGAGTGCTTGTTAAAATCTAGTTCAAACTGAAATATGCTCTATGTTGAAATCATATGTCACTAGTATATGTTTATTGTCATACTATAATTTTTGAAGAATTATTATTTATTCACTTTATGAGTGAATGATGAAGAGACAGTGCACTGCTCAGTTCTGGCACATGGCCGTTATGTTAGAATTTTAATATACATTTATGTAATGGGCCAAATGTTGACTATTCCCCACAGCAAAGAATAATATATAAACCCATATTTTATTATGGTCTACTCTAATCCAAGAGTACACTTCATTTCCTGAATGCCATTTATTTTTTTTAATAGTTATTACTTTATTTGTTATTACAGAGAAACTGAGAGAGAAATGGGAGCTAGAAAGGGAGAGAGAAAGAGATACTTGCAACACTACTCTGCTTGTGAAACTCCCCCACCCCCACCCCGCAGGTTAGGACTGGGGACCTGAACCCTTGAGCTAGCACATGGTAATGTGTGCACTCAACAACATGTACTACCACCCTGCCTCTCACATACCAGATTTCAAAGAGAATACAATAGAATGGGAAGCATTTTCCTAATAACTTTTGATACCAGTTTCACAGAGAAATGATAACAATTTGTCTTCAGTGAAACACATTATCAAAGTGACATTCAGCTGTTTTGATTTTTCAATGTGGCCACTAGGAAATTCTACTTTTATTTATTTTGTAATTGCCACCAGGGTTATTGTTGGGGCTCGGTGCCTGGATGACAAATCCTCCACTCCCAGTGACCTTTCTCTCTCTCTATCTCTTTCTTTCTTAATTTGATAGGACAGATAGAAATTCAGAGAAGAAGGGAAGAAAAGAGGGAGAGAGAAAGAGAGACATCTGCAGACCTGCTTTGCTGCTTGTGAAACATCCCTCTTGCAGGTGAGGCCCGGGTCTCAAACCAGGGTCCTCAATGGTAATACGTGAGTTTAACCATGTGTGCTACTGCCCAGCACCAGAAATTCTAAATTATACAGGGGGCTTGCATTATGCTCTGATTGAATAGTGCTGGACTAGGGTCTGGAAACTTGTGAAAATCTATGATATTTAATTGCTGGGTAATTATAGCTGTGGCTTATTTTGATTGAGAGAACTTGTTAATGTCTGTTAGAGAGAGTGAGGTCTTTGGTGCAAATAACTTGCTGAAGAGTCAGACAGAAACAGTCCAGAAGGGTTCACTCAGAAGCCCAAAAGGAAATTAATTTGACCAATCATGTTATGCAGGGAGAAGGCCATAGACTTGAATGTGAGCGTAAGCGTGCCACGCCCTGCCACTGCTGGTTACTCATCCCTGAAACCTGCCCCCAGGTTTCTGCAGCTAATGGCACACAGCTGGATACCTTTTAAAGCGAGATTACACTCCCTACAGGATATATTGCACACACTGACATCTTGAAAGTTTCTAAGTTTTCACTTCAGGTAATAGCCATTTTAGGTCATAATCAGGGCTCTGAACAAAATGCTGAGCATGAAAGATGAAACGCAGGCAGTACTGAATGGTAACAAATAGAAACCTCCAGGGTCTGTTCTCCTTGTCATCAAGTAGATCCCCCAAAAGAAGCTTAACGACTGAAAGTTTTAAATCACAGTAATTATAGGCTGCTAATAACCTAATGATAATGCATCAGTTAAAAAAATATGCCATGAACAGGAAAGTCAGCCTCACAGAAGGATAGAAATTGGGGAGCTGGGCGCCGGATGGTGACACAGCGGGTTAAGTGCACATGGCGCAAAGCACAAGGACCAACATAAGGATCCCGGTTCGATCTCCTGGCTCCCCACTTGCAGGGGAGTCATTTCACAGGCAGTGAAACAAGTCTGCAGGTGTCTTTCTCTCCCTCTCTCTGTCTTCCCCTTCTCTCTCAGTTTCTGTCCTATCCAACAACAATGACAGCAATAACTACAACAATAATAATAACAACAGCAACGATAAATGACAAGGGCAACAAAAGGAAAAAAATAGCCTCCAGGAGCAATGGATGCGTAGTGCAGGCTCTCAGCCCCAGCGATAGCCCTAGATGCAAAAAAAATAAAATAAAAAAAATTGGGGAGCCAAAATGCTCAGCATTGAAGGTGTCAATTTACCATAAAAGTCTCCTTCCTACAGCCTCAGAGGTGGTGCAATGGGTAAGTCGTTGAGCCCTCAAGCATGAGGTCCCAAGTTCTATCTTTTGCACTATATATCCCAGAGTAATGCTCGGGTTCTCTTCTCCTCTCTCTTTCATTAAAAAATACTCTCCTTTTGAGAAATGTAGCTTAAAAGAGAAAAGGTAGAATGGTGAAAACAGGGCACTGGTTGGTGGCGCAGCAGGTTAAGCGCATATGACTGTGATGAGCAAGGACCGGCCTAAGGACCCCAGTTCGAGCCCCCACCTCCCCACCTGCAAGGAGGTCAGTTCACAGGCAGTGAAGCAGGTCTGCAGGTGTCTTTCTCTCCCCCTCTGTCTTCCTGTCCTCTCTCCATTTCTCTCTGTCCTGTCCAACAGTAACAACAACAATACTACTAATAACAATAATGATAATAGCAACGATAAACAACAAGGGCACCAAAGGGGGAAAAAGTAGTCTCCAGGAGCAGTGGATTTATGGTGTAGGCACCGAGCCCCAGCGATAACCCTGGAGGCAAAAATAAATAAATTATGAAAATATTATGGCTTAAGGTCACTAAGTTAGTGGTCTTTTTCTAGTATAGAAGTTTCCAAGCACTGATGCTAATGGTATTTTCTTCTTACCTTTTTATATACTTAAAAGTATAGTGATTGTATAATAGCAATGTTGTGGTTGTTATTAGTAAACTTTAAGACATGCCTGATAGACATATAAACACATAAATGCAGCATACCTGTTTCTGTGATTTGATTTATTTTCCATAAAATGGAGAAGCTATGTAACAGGTTTATACAAGAAGAGAATGATGTAGCACAAGGACAGGTGTAAGGATCCCGGTTCGAGCTCCAGCTCCCCACCTGCAGGGGAGTCGCTTCACAGGCGGTGAAGCAGGTCTGCAGGTGTCTGTCTTTCTTTCTCCCTCTGTTGTCTTCCCATCCTCTCTCTATTTCTCTCTGTCCTATCCAACAACAATGACATGAATAACAACAATAATAAGGACAACAATAAAACAACAAGGGCAACAAAAGGGAATAAATAAATAATTTTTAAAAAAGAATAGAATGATGTAATTCATGTAAAGAACTTAGAGCCGGGGTAGATAACGTAATGGTTATGGAAATAGACTATCGTGCCTGAGACTCCAAAGTCTCAGGTTCAATCCCCCACACCACTATAAACCAGAACTGAGCAGTGCTCTGGTATTGGGAAAAAGAAAACTTAAAACAGTGCCTCAAAGTCAGGAAATGTTAGGTAATGATGATGGTGATAATGATGAAGAATTAGTCCATAGGGACCAGGTGGTAGTATACCTAGTTGAATGCAAGGACCTGGGTTCAAGCCCCTGTTCCCTACCTTTGGAAGGAAGCTTCATAAGTGGTAAAGCAGTGCTACAGATTGTCTCGTTCTCTCTCCCCCTCTTTTTTTTCCTCTCTCCCCCTGTATCTCCCCCTTCTTTCTCAGTTTCTCTGTCTCTATCCCAAGTAAAGATATTTTTTAAATGTATGGGCCCATATATTTATTTAATAGTCACTAGTATATGTTTATTGTCATGTTATAATTTTTAAAGAATTATTACGTATTCATTTTATGAGTGAATGATGAAGAGACCAGTGCATTGCTCAGTTCTGGCACATGGCAGTTATGTTAGAATTTTAATATACATTTATGTAATGGACCAAATGTTGACTATTTCCCACAGCAAAGAATTAATATATAAACCCATATTATATTATGGCCTATTCTAATCCAAGAGTACACTTCATTTCCTGAATGCCATTCTTGCTAAATCCTTCCAGTGCCTTGTAATTAAATAGATATTTCTGTGGTCATGTCACCAGAACTCAAGAAATATTCATTAAATCCACAACTGAAGTGAACTTGAGCAATGTTACATTAAACATCCAATATTTTCTTTCAGCTTCAAGTTTACTGGTAAACATTTAACAAATGACTCTCAAAGGAAAACACTCTGGTCTTACAGCATTGACTTCTTTGTGTGCTGTAAGTATTCCCACCACAGCCAAATTCAAATTACCAATCATTGAAAGCAGGACTGGAAAAAAGCTGTTAACAGTCAGCTCTCTCAAGTACATACAAGCCAGGCCCTTCACATCATTTATGTAGAAACTTAATAATTTCCTGATTGTGACTTTTTTTTGAGAATTTATTGTTACTTGTTTATATACTTTTAATCTTTTTATTTTATTTACTATTCAATTGAGACAGCGAGAAACTGAGGGTGAGGGTGGGGAGATAGAAAATTTCTCTTTGTAGGTGGGGATTAGGGGCTTGAACCCGGGTCTTTGCACACTGTAATGTGTGCATTTAACCAGGTGTGCCACCTCCTGGCCCCCCTGATTGTGACTTCTTATGCATTCATTATACCAATGCCTCTCACAATGTGATCCCCTGACTCACAGCATAAGTACCATCAGAACACAACTTAAAAACACAAAATCTGGGAGCCAAGAGATAATTCTCCAGTAGAGTACACATTTTACCATACCCAATGGCCTGGGTTTAAGCTCCTGTCCACCACATGGGACTACCACGCAGTGGGGGAGTTTCACAAGTGTCGGAATAGCTCTGTGGTACCTTTCCTTTCTCTGTATCTTTCTCCTTGTCTGTTTCTCACCCTCTACCTAGATAAGAAAAAGAGGGTGTGGAAAGAGTACACCAAGAGCAATAGAATTGTGTTGGCACAAAGTCCTGGAGAAAACCCTGGTGGAAAAAGAAAATCTCACAGAATCCTAGACCCCATCTGATACTGCTGGAAAAAAAACTTTTTCTGAAGAGTCAAGCAATCTGTGTTTTAAGAATGCCTTCAAGAGGGTTCAAAGCCTGTTAAAGTTTGAGGACCACTGCTTATACTATTGCCACTGTTTCTGAGGAGCATGTAACATATACTAACTTTTGTACCAAAGCTAAATTGGTTCGTCTTTTGATTCTTCCCCACCCCCACCCCCACCTCTTTCTGTGTATTGCCACCAGGGTTAGCATTAGGGTTCAGTGCCTGTACAGTGAATCCATCACTCCTGGCAGCCATTTTGTCCCCTTCCTTCCTTCCATCCTTCCTTCCATCCTTTTGTCCTTCCTCCCTCCCTTCCTTCCTCTCTTCCTTTCTTCTCTTTCTTTCTTTCTTCTTTTCTTTATCTTCATTTGATTGGATAGTGAGAAATTGGAAGGGGAGAGGGAGATAGGAAGAGAGACAGATAACTGCAGACCAGTTTCATGACTAATGAAACTCGGCCCCCTCGCCCCGGAGTTGGAGACAAGGCCTCAAACCCAGGCCCTTGCAGTAGTGTGTGTGTGTTCAACCAGGTGCTCCACATCCTGCCCCTTTATTGATTTTTAAAATCCTTTTGTTTATTTATTATTGGATAGAGACAGAAATTGAGAGGGGAAGAGGAAGACAGAGGGAAAGAGATACCTGCACCCCTGCTTCACTATTTGTGCAGATTTCCTCCATGCAGGTGGAGTCCAGGGGCTTGAACCCAGGTCCTTGTGCACTGTAATATATGCACTTAACCAGATGCACCAATGCCTGGCCCCCTGATCTTTTTTAAATAGATACAATTCATCACACTTTTGTGTATACCTCCATCTTGTCTCCCACCCCGCCCTCTTCCCTTCAGGCACCCTTAGCTCTGTGTGCAGCCTCCACCGGTTTCCTACTTCACTTCCTCTGCTCGTCAGCTTTACATCCTTATATTGCGCACATGGGTAAAGTCATCCAACACTTGTCTGTTTCCTCCTAAATTATTTCAGTTTGCACAGTTCTCTTGAGCCCCTTCTCTATTGCTGTAAATGGAAAAAAAAATCTTTCATCTTTTTTTTAATAGCTGAATAATGCCAATGTATCCATTGTATCTGAATGGACACTGCGGTTGCCTCCCTGTTTTAGCTATTGCAAATAGTGCTGCAATAAACATTGAAGTGAATATCACTTTCTATGTTAATGCTTTTGTGTTCTTTGGCGAACTCCCCAGAAGTAGAATAGCTGGATCATATGGTAGCTCTATCTTTAGTTATTTGAGGAAGCTACAAGTTGGTTTTCAGAATGGTTGCGCTGATTTACATTCTCACTTGTTCTGATTCTTTTTATTTCCTCTCTCCTTCTCTCCCTCTTTCTCTCTCTCGAGTTGGCAAAGCAACACACTACTATCCAAGCAAGCTATTTTGCTGGCTTTTTTTTTTTTTAGAAAAGACTTTTAAAAATATTTTTTTTTATTCCCTTTGTTGCCCTTGTTTTTTTATTGTTGTAGTTATTGTTGTTGGTGGTGTTGTTGGATAGGACAGAGAGAAATGAGGAGAGGAAGGGAAGACAGAGAGGGGGAGAGAAAGATAGACACCTGCTTGTGAAGTGACTCCCCTGCAGGTTGGGGAGCCGGGAGCTTGAACAGAGATCCTTACGCCGGTCCCTGCGCTTTGCGCCACCTGCGCTTAACCTGCTGCGCTACCGCCCGACTCCCCAGAAAAGACTTAAAAAAGCATCTGCCTTCTTTGCCGCATCTACTGCGAGAATGAAGACCATTCTCAGCAACCAGACCGTCGACATCCCAGAGAATGTTGACATCTCTCTGAAGGGCCGCAGGGTCATCGTGAAGGGCCCCAGAGGCACCCTGCGGAGGGACTTCAACCACATTGACATAGAGCTCAGTCTCCTCAAGAAAGAAAAAGAAGCGGCTGGCACAGCTGTATACAAGATGCTGGGTACTGTACAGCAAACCCTAATAAAGGGACTTTTCAAAGTTAACCCAATCACCAAATAATGTGACAATAACAATAACTATCCATTGTCTTCTTGAACCCTAAGACAGCAGGAATCTCACATTTCCATAATAGAGCCTATATAGCCCCCAGTCCTGGAACCTTAAGGTGGGGTCCACTTTCCTGAATGCTTCTCTCAATTCTTATCAAATAATATTGCATCCGCCGATCCCACGAGTGTCACCCCAGCATACTTCACTTCAGACTGTGTCCAGAGACTTCAGGTGTGGAATGATAACCCTTCAGCTTCATCACTCGGGTGAGATCTTTCCTTTCATAGTATTCTCTAACTTCATTCCAGGTGGTCCACTCCCCAATAAAGTCCCAAAACCTAGATATAGACCAGGTATCCTGAGATTGAGCATATGTTCACACGTGTCCATAAGCCAGGGTAAAATATATACCTGAAAGCAGAAGTACACAAGAGTCTGCAGTGAGTACCCCCCCAACACTTCATCTGCATTATTCCAACCTTTAGGTCCATGATTGTTCAACAATTTGTTTGGCTTTGTATGTTAACTCTCTTTTCAGCCACCATGTTCCGGATGCCAGCATGAAGCTGACCAGACATCCCTGGACTGACGACCCCACCAATGTGTCCTGGAGCCCCGCTTCCCCAGAGACCCACCCTACTTCTTCTAGCGTTTGCCCTTCTTCCGTAGCCAGTCAACAGCGTAAGGTTGAGCCTGATGTAAAGTTTCGAGACCTCCTTTGAATCTGGAGAGGTGGCAGTCATTGACTATGTGGGTCATAGTCTGTCTGGAGCCGCAGGGGCAGTTCGGGTCGTCTCTGGCTCCCCAGCGGTGGAACATAGCAGCGCACCGGCCATGGCCTGTTCAATAGCGATTGAGGAGGGCCCAATCATAACGTGCTAGGTCAAAGCCGGGTTGACGCTTGCAGGGGTCTGTGATGAGGTGTTTGTTCTTTACCTCAGCTGACTGCCAACTCTGTTTCCAAGAGTCTGGAACAGAGAAGTTCAGTGTAGGCGTAGGGGACCAGATTGGGTGATGAGACGTCAAGCGTTGGACAGGGTGGGCGAAGATATCCGCGTATATTGGCAGGTCCGGTCGAGCGTAGACGTGGGAAATGAACTTAGATGATGCCGCATCCCGACGAATATCTGGCGGGGCGATGTTGCTAAGAACTGGCAGCCATGGAACTGGGGTGGAACGGATGGTTCCAGAAATTATCCTCATGGAGGAATATAATTTGGAATCGACCAAGTGGACATGGGGGCTACGGAACCATACTGGGGCACAGTATTCTGCAGTGGAATAGCATAATGCCAGAGATGATGATCGTAGTGTGGAAGCGCTCGCGCCCCATGAGGAGCTGGCCAGTCTTGCAATGATGTGATTCCTCGCGCCCACCTTTGTTGCAGTTTTTATGAGATGTTCGTGAAATGACAGGGTGCGATCAAGAGTAATGCCAAGATAGACTGGCTGGGCTTCATGCTGGATTCTCGTATCGTCAAGCTGCACATTAAGCTCACGCGAGGCTAAGGCATGGTGTAGATGGAAAACAGATGATACCGTTTTTGCAGTGCTAGGGATTAGTCGCCATTTTTTACAGTAATCAGATATCAGAGACATGTCTTTCGTGAGTGTTTCCTCGAGGATGTCGAACTTGGATGCCTGAGTTGCACAGCAGATGTCATTGGCGTAGATGAACTTCCTTGAAGAAGTTTCTGGAAGGTCATTGATGTAAATATTAAATAGCGTAGGAGCCAGAACAGAGCCCTGGGGGAGGCCACTTGAGACAAGTCTCCATCTGCTAGACTTGTCACCCAGATGCACCCGGAATCTTCTGTTTTGGAGAAGAAACCATATAGTGTTGGCCACCCATGGAGGCAGGCATCTTGAGATCTTGACTAGGAGACCACGGTGCCAGACCGTGTCATAGGCTGCTGTGAGATCAACAAAGACAGCACCCATCTTTAAATTCTTCTGGAATCCATTTTCAATGTAAGTTGAGAGGGCCAGGGCTTGTTCGCAGGTAGATCTTCCTGGGCGGAAACCAGCCTGGGTGGGTGATAGGAATTTCTCTGTAAGATGAGAAATACGTGACAGAAGCAGCCTCTCAAGGAGTTTGTAACACACGGAGAGGAGAGAAATTGGTCTATAGCTGGCGGCCAGTGTTGGGTCTTTCTTTGGTTTCAAAACTGCTATTATCTTGGCACAACGCCAAGTTTTGGGCATAGATTTGGATTCCAAGATGTGGGACAGGAATGTAGTATCGCAAGCCCAGAAATATGAATTAATTCTTGAAGGAAATGACATTGAACTTGTATCAAATTCAGCTGCATTGATTCAGCAAGCTACAATTGTTAAAAACAAAGATATCAGGAAATTTTTGGATGGTTTCTATGTTTCTGAAAAAGGAACATGATGAATAATCTCTAAGGTGTCCAACCACACAAGCAGCAAAATAATGGAATGACGTATGATCTCTTAAAAGATGCAATAAAAGCCATTACTGGTTTGGAACTTTTCATAAAAAAAAAAAAAAAGCATCTAACCAAGACCTCTAGAATTGTATTCCTGGAATTAGGAAAGGATGCCAAGGTTCTATAATTAGGAAAAGGTAACTTCATCTTCAAATGTTTCCACAGTTTAGTTTCTATTCAGAAGCTCTGAGAATGGATGATTCCTGATGGCTTCTGCAGCAGAGACCATGGGGAAAAAAAACTCATGTACTAAAATGAGTAGATGCCTTGTTGAATTAGTGGACAAATTAATCCACTTGGGCTGGCAGGTGGTTGTTTATAGAAAGCACATTACTACAACCCTCATTCCAGTTATACCATCCACAGTGCTGGCTGAGAAATACATGTTTCCAGTGCAATCAAGAGGGACCTGGACTGACAGCCTCTAGCAGTCAGTGGGTACAACCTTGGGCCATGGATAGATGTCCTCCCACAGCTGGTGTTCGTCCAACTGCCAGAATAGTTCCAGCAACAGAAGCACATTCTATTTTGGGGCAGGGCTAATTATTCTTCCATATATTCAACTGCCTTCCTATAACAGTCACACGTTGGTCTGAATTTCAAATCCTAGTTAATAACCTCTTTCTCCTTGTAGAGTCTGTCAAATTCTGAGAAAGGCTACAGTGATGTGTGTGTGTGTGTGTGTGTGTGTGTGTGTGTGTGTGTGTGGTACACAAATTAGGCTCTCCTACTTTTTAAAAATTTTTTTAAATATTTATTTATTTTCCCTTTTGTTGCCCTTGTTTTTTATTGTTGTTGTAGTCATTGATGTTACTGTTGTTAATGATGTTGTTGTTGTTAGATAGGACAGAGAGAAATAGAGAGAGGAGGGGAAGACAGAGGAGGAGAGAAAGATAGACACCTGCAGACCTGCTTCATCTCCTGTGAAGTGACTCCCCTGCAGGTGGGGAGCCAGGGCTTGAACCAGGATCCTTATGCCGGTCCTTGCGCTTTGTGCCACGTGCGCTTAACCCCCTGCGCTGCCACCCAACTCCCTCTCCTACTTATTTTTGAGGTCCTTCCTGTAGCATAATTCTTAGACCTTTTTCTAACCTGCTTCTTGATACTGTTCAACTATTCAACTTACCAATGTCTCTGTTAAAATGTGACACTCATAGCCCCAAACTAAAGCTATCATGTGGTCCAAGGAAGGCAGAGTCTGCTTGTTTGTTGAACATAGAACTCTGATGTCAGCTTTTTCAGTAACCATGCTGACCTCTGGGCTCATCTCGAGTTTATAGTCAACTTCTTCCCTGACCAGCTCCATACGGTCTTGACTGTGCTTTGCTTGGACTGTTTATTTATAACCCTGAGTGCAAAGTTCATATTTATTCCCGTCAAACTATAATCTTGTTAGTTTAGCCTCTAGTTCTAAAATATTGTCTCTTATAATCCAAACTATTAATTATTTCCTCTTTTTCTCTCTCCTAGGTTTATGTTTTCTGCTAACCATCATATTTTCTCGCTTAATATTCCAATCTGAGAGAACTGTTGAACAAAGCAGAGCTCATTCTTGAACTCCACCCTTAATCCATTATTAAACATCACAGTTTGAAACTAGAATAAAATGCCCAAGTGGGGTAGCAGTTAAATATTCACTTGCACTTGCCAATTTTATTTCAATCTGTGTTTCAGCTGGGGCAGCCCCCCATCCCCAAATGAGAATACTACAACCACTGCAAATAGTTCCTAACAGTTATTAAGGATTTCGTAAGTACGTACCCACTCCTTGATGTGTGCAAAAGGTGATAGTATTGAAATAGAATAGGTTAGAATAATCAAAAGCTTTACTCATGATCCTGGGGAAGAGAGAGTATTCACTTGGCCTGCCTTGCCAGGTGTGTGGCTCAGTACCACAGAGGAAGAACCACAGCACTGCAGGAAGCTCAGTGGGGGTGGGCGTGGAGGTGGGAGTGGGGAGATGCTCCATGAGCAGTGGAATAGTGCTACAGGTGTCTATCTTCCTGTCCCTCTGTCTGTGTGTCTCTCTCTCCCTCTGATGGGAGGGGAGCAGGCTGTGGCTCATCTGGTTAAGTGTACACATTACAGTGCACAAGGACCTGGGTTCAAGTCTCTGTTCCCCACTGGTAGGGGGGAAGCTCCAGGAGTGGTGAAGCAGGGCAGAAAGTATCTCTTTGTCTCTATCCAATAATAAATAAGGAAAAGATTTTTTTAAAAAGAAAGAAGGAAAAAAAGAAAAAATCCTTAAAAAAAAAAAAAAGGCAGAGGGAGAAAGAAAAAAAAAAGAAAAGATCCCAAAGCACTGAAGCGTCCCCCAGCGTAATGAGGGCCTGCTCAAACCTAAGTCGCACACCTGACAGTGAAGGCGCACTATCTAGGTGAGCTCTCTTGTGGGGCCCAAAATCTACTTTGTCATGTTACCGTGATTTTTAAAAACACAAAATTATGGGGGCCAGGCGGTAGCGCAGTGGGTTAAGCGCACATGGCCTGAAGCACAAGGATCCCGGTTCCAACCCCAGCTCCCCACCTGCAGGGGAGTCACTTCATAAGTGGTGAAGCAGGTCTGCAGGTGTCTGTCTTTCTCTCCCCCTCTCTGTCTTCCTCTCCTCTCTCGATTTCTCTCTCTCCTATCCAACAATGATGACAACAGGAATAGCAACAATAACAAGGGCAACAACCAGGGCAACAAAATGAGGAAAATGGCCACCAGGAGCAGGGTTTTCATAGTACAGGTACAGAGGCCCAGCAATAACCCTGGAGGGGGAAAATTATAAAGTAAAGCACTCTGACTTAAACCATTCATGGCACTGAGTCTGGGAGACTCAGTTTCTTCTGAAACACATTTATAACCATCACTGCACTGTCCCAGTGCACCTTTAGTCTCTCAACCACGAGTCTAGTTCTTTGCATCTTTTTCAGTTACCTTTCCACAGAATCTCCAGATTTTCTTCCATATATAGGTAACTGAAAAAGATGCAAAGAACTAGACTCATGGTTATGTTTGTTTATTTGGAGAGACAATAGCATCACTCTGCCATATCTCATATTGGGTGTCAGGGCTCAAACTTGGGGTCTTCCAGGGATATGTACCAACTCCCCAGTCAAGGAATCTCATTATTTTTAGTACAAATTACAACTTAATTTTTAAAAGTTTTTAAAAATTAATTTATTTATTTATTCCCTTTTGTTGCCCTTGTTGTTTTATTGTTGCAATTATTATTGTCACCATTGCTGGATAGGACAGAGAGAAATAGAGAGAGGAGGGAAGTCAGAGGGGGGGAGAGAAAGATAGACACCTGCAGACCTACTTCACTACTTGTGAAGTGACTCTCTGCAGATGGGGAGCCAGGGGCTCAAACCGGGATCCTTACCCTGGTCCTTGCGCTTTGCTCCACCTGTGCTTAACCCGCTGCGCTACCGCCCAACTTCCTTTTTTTAGTTTTTTAAAAATATTTATTCCCTTTTGTTGCCCTTGTTGTTTTTTTATTGCTGTAGTTATTATTGTTGTCGTTGTTGGATAGGACAGAGAGAAATGGAAAGAGGAAGGGAAGACAGAGAGGGAGAAAGATAGACACCTGCAGACCTGCTTCACTGCTTGTGAAGCGACTCCCCTGCAGGTGGGGAGCCAGAGCCTAGAACTGGGATCCTTAAGCTGGTCCTTGGGTTTTGCGCCAGTGCGCTTAACCCACTGTGCTACCACCCAGCTCCCCTTAATTTTTCATATGTGCTGTCATTCACAGAGATGGTACTAAACTTATTTATTGCATTCTGGGGAAAATCAGTATGGGGACTTCCAAGCGCTACAAAATGGTAAATATTTTAGCAAAATTGTTAGATGTTACTGACTCTAAACTAGCCGACTTGGAAAGTCCCAGATTTGTTTTGCCTTTGGTCTCTTTCCCTTCCACCACCAATATACAAAAGACCATCACAAGTTGACTATTCCTTATGGCAAGGGAAAAAGTCAAAACAATAAACATGTACTAATTAGATGAATTCTGTTCAAACTATAGCTTTGTTTGTTTGTTTTTTCCATGACTACAGTTACAAAATGCTTTTAAATTTGCTCTTTTTAAAATATATAATTATGGGGATCGGGCAGTAGCGCAGCAGTTAAGTGCACGTGGAGCAAAGCACAAGGACCAGCATAAGGATCCCGGTTCGAGCCCCCAGCTCCCCACCTGCAGGGGAGTTGCTTCACAAGCAGTGAAGCAGGTCTGCAGGTGTCTATCTTTCTCCCTCTCTGTCTTCCCCTCCTCTTTTCATTTCTCTCTGTCCTATCCAATAACGAATGACAACGAACAACAACAATAATAACCACAACAAGGCTACAGCAACAAAGGCAACAAAAGGGGGAAAAAATGGCCTCCAGGAGCAGTGGATTCTTGGTGGGTGCAGACACTGAGCCCCAGCAATAACCCTGGAGACATATATATATATATATATATATATATATGAAAGATATCAGAGCACTGCTCAGCTCTGACTCATGGTGGGATTGGGAATTACACCTGGGACCTCAGAGCCTCAGGCTTGCAAGTCATTTTGTATAACCATTATGCTGTCTCCTCAGCCCCAGGAGCACCTTTTTTATGGTCTTTTTCTTTTACTTACTGTTTATTGGATAGAGACAGAACGAAATAGAGAGGGAAGGGGTGATAAGGAATAAGGAAGGAGAGAAAGAGAGATAGAGAGACCTGTAGCACTGCTTCACCACTTGTGAAGCTTTCTCCCTGCAGGTGGGGACCTGTGGCTAGAACCCATATCCCTGTATATGATAATGTTTGCATTCAGCCAGATGCACAACTCCCAGTCCCCCCGCCCCTTTTATGTTCTTACTGAAGGAAAGGAGACCATTTTTAAATGCCAGACATTTCCTAGTTAACAACAAAGGAAAAATAATGATTTCTATCCAACACCATCCTCCCCCTTCCCTTCTCTCTTAGGGAGGCTTTCTCAATTATCATCTTTTCTGATTTATTTTCCTACCTTTTCTTTGGTAGCCCCTTGTGGTTTCAGTCTAGATGCTTCAAGCTTGTTTGTCAGTTAAAAAGGATAAAGTGGGGGAGTCCTACTGTGCTCTCATTTTGCATTTCTCCAGCAGCCTGCCCCCCACAAGGAAACACTGGGTGAGCAGCAGCTGGCCACTGGGAGAAGGACCCAGTAAAATGCATTCCCTCTGAAGCTGTGTGATTCCCACCCATTGCTTCCCACAGTGCACCGGCAATACCTTGACTTTTCCATTTCTTCGAGAAAACCAATCTCTGTCTCTTCCAAAGTAGTGTGGACATAAGTAGCCACCACCCCCAGAAAACTCTGTGGGAAGTGATGGGGGTGGGGAAGGGGTGAATAGAGTATAGATTGGAAAAAGCAGGTGGAAGCTCTTTGTCTGAAATCTGTTTCTGCATGTTGCTCTCAGCAGTGCTCTATTAGTGAACAAATCATATGAATCACTGAGAAAGTCGTTAGAGAAATTAGGAATGAGAAAGGAAGAAGACACTGTGCAAGATTCCTTCCTTTCCTACAATACACATCTGTGTCAGACACAGTGTTCCTTTGCAATATCCTTTAATGCTCAGATAACTGTTTCAGTCTAGGAATAAACAGATAACCAGAATGATGCCCTGGATAGGAGAACAATTAGTCAAAGCATAAATCAGTACTTATGAATTGTATGATAAAAGGAAAAGCCTTGGACTCAAAACTTCTCAAGAATGTGTCACTTATCAGCTCCTTCGTCCTTTCCTTATACAATTATTTTTGAGAGTATATTCTGTGTTGGGTTAGGTTGCCATGCTGTCTCCCTGTCATTTGAATCTGATGTGTCACAGGAGTTCTGACCCCAAAGATGAGCTATCCAACTAAACAGCTTCACAAGAAAGATACAGCCTGTGAAATACTTACGGTGGATTTTCAATCTTGCATCACCAGTAATGTGATTCAGATACTTGGGAACAAGATCAGAGGCCACGGATCAAACCAAAGTGGGTTTGGAAGCGGTAAAGAGGTGTGGAGGACTGGCGGGGGGGGGGGGCAGTATATAGTATAATGGTTATGTAAAAAGACTCTCATGCCTGGGTCTCCAGGTGTCTCAAGTTTAATCCTCTGCACCACCATAAACCAGAGCTGAGCAGTACTCAGGAAAAAAAAAAGTGGTAAAGAGGAAATTTTGCAACAATAAGACATATGGGGAGGTAGGACAGTGAGACACAAAGTTGGAACAAGAACAAGTCCAGCATAGTGGTCTCTGTGTCAGCTCCATGTGTGGTTTAGGAATGTTCCTGATTCAAGAAGGGATTTTTAGGTTAAGCTGGAACCCACAGGATTAGCTGGGCCTCTCTTGTTGCTTCTAAGCCAACAAGTCTGAGGATTTTAACGACCTGTAGTCTTTCATCACAAGGCTAACTGCCACCTGGCTCATAAGTTACAGAAAAAGCACAGTTACAAAAAAGGCACAGAAAGTTCTGGAATAATTTCTGGCATGGAACTGCCCCACTCTATTAAGGTGAACCTACACATCAGCAACAGCAGAGAGGAACGTGTGCACCTGCAACAGCACACGGAAACCTGAATAACCTGAGCATAGAAATACCTATTGTGGGGAGGGCGGGTGGGTAGAGGTCAGGTGGTAGCTTGTGGGTTAAGTGCACATGGCACAAAGTGCAAGGACCAGCTTAAGGATCCCAGTTCGAGCCCCCAGCTCCCCACCTGCAGGGGAGTCACTTCAAAGGTGGTGAAGCAGGTCTCCAGGTGTCTATCTTTCTCTCCACCTCTGTCTTCCCCTCCTCTCTCCATTTCTCTCTGTCCTATCCAGTAACGATGACATCATCAACAACAACAATAAAACAGCAAGGACAAAAGGGGAAACAAGTAATAATAAAATAAAATAATTTTTTAAAATGCCTATTGCTTCTCTTCCACCCTCCAAATCTCACACAAAATGTCTCCTACCAGCCAGGCTAACCCATAATTATGTGGAGATGGGGATTCTGGGAAATTTAGGTCCAGCTTAGCTAAATTAATAGTAAAAAAGCACATCTAGATTGTGATACGGTAGGGTTAGGTTGTTTGTCTTACTTGAGTTTAACATAATTTATGTTAACTATGGTCAGGCAATACATAGATAGAGGATGTCCTGATAGAAACTGGCGAGTGGAAGTCTGGTGGTAGCGCAGCAGGTTAAGTGCACGTGGCGCAAAATGCAAGGACCTGCAGAAGGATCCCGGTTCAAGCCTCTGGCTCCCCACCTGCAGGGGAGTCGCTTCACAGGTGGTGAAACAGGTCTGCAGGTGTTTATCTTTCTCTTTCTCTGTCTTCCCCTCCTATCTCCATTTCTCTCTGTCCTATCCAACAACGACGACATCAATAACAACAACAACAATAAGACAACAAGCTAAAGACAACAATGAATACCACTTCACTCCTGTGAGAATGAGAATGCCATACATCAGAAAAGGTAACAGCAGCAAATGCTGGAGACGGTGTGGGGTCAAAGGAACCCTCCTGCATTGCTGGTGGAAATGTAAATTGGTTCAGCCTCTGTGGAGAACAGTCTGGAGAACTCTCAGAAGGCTAGAAATGGACCTACCCTATGATCCTGCAATTCCTCTCCTGGGGATATATCCTAAGGAACCCAACACATCCATCCAAAAAGATCTGTGTACACCTATGTTCTTGGAAGCACAATTTGTAATAGCCAAAACCTAGAAGCAACCCAGGTGTCCAACAACAGATGAGTGGCTGAGCAAGTTGTGGTATATATACACAATGGAATGCTACTCAGCTGTAAAAAAAATGGCAACTTCACCATTTTCAGCTGATCTTGGATGGACCTTGAAAAAATTCATGTTAAGTGAAATAAGTCAGAAACAGAAGGATGAATATGGGATGATCTCACTCTTAGGCAGAAGTTGAAAAACAAGATCAGAAAAAAAAAAAAAATGTAAAACCTGAAATGGAATTGATGTATCTCACCAAAGTAAAAGACTCTGGGGTGGGGGTGGGTGGGTGTGGAGAATGCAGGTCCAAGAAGGATGACAGAGGACCTAGTGGGGGTTGTATTGTTACATGGGAAACTGGGGAATGTTATGCATGTACAAACTATTGTATTTACTGTTGAATATAAAACATTAATTCCCCAATAAAGAAATTAAAAAAATAAAATATAAATATAAAAGTCTGTCTATGCAGTCTTCCCTAAAAAAAAGACAACAAGGGCAACAAAAGGGAAAATAAATAATAAAATAAAAAAATTAAAAAGGAACTGGCTAGTACTTGGTCAGCTGATCATTGAAGGGGGGAGGGTGAGTCCAAAACATAAAAAAGAGAAAGATTTTCTTATCCCAACAGCTCCCACTCCCACACATCCCCTCCTTCCCATACCCTCACCTCTAGAAAGCAACAGTAACAGTCTAGAAAGCGTTCCTACACACACACACACACACACACACACACACACACACACACACACACACACACACACACACACACACACACACCCAGAGGCCATCTTGAATTACTGAGAACAATTTGGGACAGATTTCAGGTCTTCTGCTTGGGTTTATAATGAACTCAATAGATAGCCTGATGTGAGTCATCTTTAGTCAACAGGATGAACTGTCCCAAATCAGGTGGAGATAAACAGACCAATGACTCTTACCTCTCTAATACTAGACATTTCCTCTGATTAGAGGTAGACTTTGACCTACTGATAGTTGTGAAATAGGCCCAACCTTTTCATCTGTCTTTACCTGCAAGAAAGGACATTAACTATGGTCTATATAAAAAGGAATTCTTGTCCTTGACATGATGAACACTGTCCCATTCTACTTTGGACAGAATTCAGATAATGAGTTCTGCTTGTACCTTGAAGGGGATGTGCTAGGTTTGGAGACGATGGTCTGGCTAAGAAAGTAACAAAGGGTCAGGGTGAGAATAACTGCTTCACCCTAGTTTTTGCACTGAAAATTCAGTGTTCCAGGAAACCCCCTCATCTTGGATAAACCAGAGAGTTGGTTATCCTAAAACAGAGTGTGGCATGGTTAGAACCAGGTCTCAGTCTGAGCAACAGGAGAAAAGAAAGCCAGAGGAGAAGGCAAGACATGTGTCTAGGATGAAGCACCTGCCCTCAAGTTTGTTAGATTTGTTTGCTGGGAGTGAAGGAACACTAAGTCAGCTCTGCATTGAAACTGAATTTCAAAGCTTTAATCAAGATTCCCTAAATGACCTTGGGTAGCAACTTTAAAAACTGTAAGCAGAGATCAAGTAGGTAGGATATGGCCATCTTATGCAGCTTTCTTGTTTACTTCACGTTCTCCTTCTATCTCCTGTTTTTTTCAAAGAGAAAAAAGATAGGTAGAGATTAGGGGGGACAGGGTGGGGAAAATGGTAGACACAGGACTTAAGGGTGTATCAGCCATATCGTGACAGCAACAGATAGGAGACTCACATTCTTGTGATTCTTTTGGACAGGAATTTAGGAATTACCACTAGAAGGTGTCTTTGAAGCTGTCTGATGTTCGAGTGACTCCCTCTAGATTTTACTTAATTGTCAAGTATGTGAGAAGTTGGGTGACAGCAAAATAAAATATCCCTGACCTTGGACTCTGCCTTTGGACCAGGGAAGGTAAGGCCTCACCTCCCTTTCATTTACCTGGACTACTGCAGCTAGTCTCCTATGAGTGTTCTGCTTAGAAAACACATAAAGCTTGCCATAGGGCACCAAAATAAAAACCCTGGGTTGAGGGTGAAGGTGGATGTGCAGCTTCACAGGGTGGGGGGGGGGCAGGAGGGGGGTGAGGGGACACAGTATTTTGGTGGTGGGAATGGTGTTTATGTACACTCCTATCAATTTGTAGTCATATAAATAACTAATTAATATGAGGGGGAAAATTTATTGAATGTCTCAAACTTTTTAAATCACAGAGTCTTTTTTAAAAAAATATTTATTTCCTTTTGTTGCCCTTGTTTTATTGTTGTAGTTATTGTTGTTCTTACTGATGTCATCCTTGTTGGATAGGACAGAGAGAAATGGAGAGAGGAGGGGAGAACAGAGAGGGGAAGAGAAAGATAGACACCTGCAGACCTGCTTCACTGCCTGTGAGACGACTCCCCTGCAGGTGGGGAGCTGGGGGCTTGAACCGGGTCCCTTACGCCAGTCCTTGTGCTTTGCGCGATGTGCACTTAACCCACTGTGCTATCGCCTGACTCCCCTGACTGAGTCTTTTTAATACATAGGCTGTGTCTTTGATATGTTGACTCTCTTAAAAGCTTAGACCAGGGAGAACAGAAGCAAACAGTGGCACAGCTATATACAAATAATGTCAAAGAACACAAATTATGGTGATGTTGTGTATGATACAGCAAATTCTAACAAAGGGATATTTCAAAGTTAACCCAATTGCCAAATAATGTGATAATAGCAATAACTATCTATTGTCTTCTTAAACCCTAAGACAGCAGGAACCTCCCGCTTCCTCTTTAGAGTCTATATTTCCCCTAGTCCTGGAAACTTTAGGGTGGGCTCACTTTCCTGCATGCTCCTCTCAACTCATACCAAATGATATTGCATCCGCCAATCCCAACCTAATCAACTCAAGGAGCACCACCTTAGCATGCTTCACTTCAGACTGTGTCCAGAGGTGTCAGACAGAATGTCAACCCTTCAACCCTCATTACTAGGATGAGACCTTTCCTTTCATAGTAATCTCAAATTCCATTCTAGGAGGTTCACTTCCTAACAAAATCCCAAAACCTAGATATAGACCAGGTCCCGTAAGATAGAGCATATGTTCGTTTACATGCATCCATAAACTAGGGCAAAATATATACCTGAAAGTAAAAATATGCAATAGTCTGTAGTGAGTCAGTATGAAGTTCATAATGAAATAGTGTCTACTTAGACTTAGATACCGTCCTCGCCTACTTCCTATTACAGTTCTCTCACTCACTCCAAAGCTAACCTCATCAAAACAAGGACTGCAAAAGCTGAATGAGGGCAAGTGACTGGCATACTTTAACGATGACTCTTTAGTCACTGTCAGGCCACCCCATCAGCTGGGCCCTATTCAGGGAGTCCTGAGATTCCCAAACAGACATTATGGGCCTAGACCTCGAATAAATCCCTCTCTCCATTGTTACAGGTCATTCCTATCAGGAACAACAATACAATAGACCCCTCTGTGGGCCCCCATAGGACCTTGCCCTCAACTTGGATCAACAATGGTAGAGAATGTTCAATCCTCTGAAGGGAGGCTGGACAACATACTCTATGCTACACCTGAGGAAGATGGGTCCTGATATTGGGGCAGCTTGGACTGTTCCTACTTATGACCACAGAGTGTGAGCTCAGATGTACAGGGTTGCAGAGGTCACATAGGCTCCTAATCTAAATATGGGCTCCAGATCACATCAAATCGATGGGGTTTATAGTCAACAATATTTATATACCTTTCTCATATTTGGGAGGTACTCTCTTCCCTGATCCAGCTTTCTGGTCCTTCTGCCAGCCATGACATCACCTCTCCAGACAATAATTAGGGTCCACCTGCATATCAGATTTCAGGCTCAGGGGAAAAAAAAAAACAAAAACACTAGTATAGCCACAGGCTCTTTGGATTATAACTAAAAATATGTCTACTAGCTATCTACAAAACGGAGGGCCCCCAACTCTTCATCTGTACTATTTCAACCTTTAGGTTCATGATTAGTCAACAATTTGTTTGGCTTTATATGTTAACTCTCTTTTCAACCACCAGTTTCCAGATGCTACCATGATGCCAACCAGACTTCCCTGGACAGACGACCCCACCAGTATGTCCTGGAGCTCTGCTTCCCCAGAGCCTTACCCAACTAGGGAAAGAGAGAGACAGGCTGGGAGAATGGATCGACCTGTCAACGTCCATGTTCAGCTGGGAAGCAATTACAGAAGCCAGACCTTCCACTTTCTGCATCCCACAATGACATTGGGTCCATACTCCCAGAGGGATAAAGAATAGGAAAGCTATCGGGAGGGGATGGGATACAGAGTTCTGGTGGTGGGAATTGTGTGGAGTTGTACCCCTCTTATCCTGTGGTTTACTTAATGTTTCCTTTTTATAAATAAAAATTTTAAAAAACAATAATTAAAACACATAAATGGCACCTGGAAAAATAGTCCTCCTGGATAGTGTACCTGCTTTGCCATGCAAAGGTCCCAAGTTCAAGCCTGCCCCATGGCACTGAAGAAAGCTTTGGGTTGTGGTATCTTTCCCTCTCCATCTCTGTTCTCGATCTGATAGAGTCAGCCCCAGAACAGTGAAACCCCAGTGATGACAAAAAACGAAACAAAAGAATGAAAACAATCGCAGGGTATGGGGTTATGAAAATAGATTCTCATGTCCCAGAATTCCAGGTTCAGTCACCGGCACTAGCATAAACCAGAGCTGAATAGTGCTCTGGTGAAAAAAAAAAGTTACAACTTTTTGTACAATACATAATCTCCCTTTGGGTACAATCTCAGCACCAAGTATATATTTCAACTTCAAACATTTTGACTTGAGGAACTCTGTCATTATTGTAGGTGATTCACAGTGGTGAATCGAATGCTTACATGTCCAATTTTTGTCCAACATGTGTTACATGATCACACAAAAGTAGCTGGACAGACTCCCATAAAAATGTGGAAATAATGCTTGAGACCATCATAAGTCATAAAGGCTGAATGTTGTGTATAAGTGTCACATCAACGAAAGGCACTCTTGAATGTCATTAAAGAAAAGGTCCAACAAGAGACAGCCATGACTGCTAACTGGAGAAATTAATTGAAGAGGCTATGAACCTTAAACCCAAATCACAAGGGCTGAGGCTGTCACGCCCAGGGTTGATGATGGACAGTGCACTGTTCATGCCTCCAAAGCAGAAACAATGGAAAAATATTGATTTAATTTTGATGAATGGTTTTAGGTATTTTTGTTTGTCTGACTTTTTTACCAAACCATTGATTAGCTCTGGTTTATGGTGATGTGGGGAACTGAACATGGGTGCTCAGAATCTCAGAGTCTTTGCATAACCATTATGCTATCTACCTCCACCTGATGACCAGTACAGATACTGGCATAAATTACAATCTTCACACTAAACAGTCCTTACCTATGGACAATATTTCCACAGGACTTCCCTTCCCTTAGAAGCAGGATGAGAATTTAGGTGGTTTTTTGTTGTTGTTGTTGTTTTGTTTTGTTTTTACAAACTCTTATTTTAGTATTTATCTTCAATTAATGATATGCTGAGGCAAATGAAAAGCTTTTTATTTTTTAAATTCTTTTAAAGGAAGTATAAGACACTTGTTTCAAGGGGGGTGGGGGGGAAATGCCCAGTGATCTTCGGGTATTTTTCTGTCTTGTTTTGTTTTTATCTCCCTGCAGAGATAAAAACAAAAGCAGACATTTGTCTGGATGTTTCTGATGTCAAAGGTCACGTGGGAGCAACTGTGTATGCAGGTAAGCACATGCGCACCAGGGAGTGGCGAGGGAAGGGAGGCTGAGTGTGGTTCAGTGTACTAAGTGGACACTCCATCTTCAGAAAAGAAAATGAATGAGATCTATCACAACAGCTCCTAGCACTGTAAAAGCTTAGTTTTTTTTTTTCTTTTTTCTTGAAATACTTATCTACCTCATATGAATAGAATGTCTACTTTGTCCTGTTTTCTGTTTTATGAAAAGATAGTAGTGATAGCTATATAGTTTGTAAATTGAAGTTATAAAGAGTCTGGAAATCCCTAAAAGAAAGAGGTATTATTTCTTCATCATAAACAAAAAATTCATCTAATCTGATTCTTATCAGCATTGGAAGGTCCCTTATCTTTGGATTACTTTGTTTGCCTGAGTTTTGAGGACTTAGGCCCCTAATTAACCATCTGTGTCATAATTCACTGGGCTAAAACATATTGTGTTTCTATTTTTTTTAAATATTTTATTTATTTTATTTTTGAGAGAGACGCAGAGTGAAACACCAGAATACTGCTTAGCTCTGGCTTATGGTGGGGAGGGGGATTGAACCTGAGACATTGGAGCCTCAGGCATGAGAGTTTCTTTGCATAACCATTATGCTCACTCCCCCACCCACATTTTTCATTTCTATATATATAGCCACTTACAGACTAATATAATGCACACTAATATGAATAACACAGAAGTTCCCAGCCTTTAAAAAATCTTTCCAGTAGAGTGCACACAGGAGCAGAAAAAACCGATTCAAGCCTCTGTTCCTCACTTGTAGAAGAGGGGAGGCTTCAGCAGAGTGGGAGCAGTACTGCAGGTATCTCTCTGTCTTTCTCTCACTTGCTAGTTTTGTCTCATCCTCTATCAAAAATAAATAAAATAAATTTAAAGGGGGCTGGGTGGTGGCACAACTGGCTGAGCACATATGTTACAGGGCTCAAGGGCCCAGGTTCAAGCCCTTGGTCCCCACCTGCAAGGGGAAGCTTCACGAGTGGTGAAGCAAGGATGCAGATGTCTCTCTCTCTTTCCCTATCTCCCCCTTTCCTCTTGATTTTCATTTGTTTCTATCTGATACATAAAGATAATTTAAAAAATTTTAAATAAAATAAAATAAATTTAAAGTGTTGGAGAAATAGCATAATAGGTATACAAAAGACTTTCATGCCTGATTCTCCAAAATTTCAGGTTAAGACCCCAGTACTACCATATGCCAGAATTGGACAGTGTTCTGGTAAAAATTAATGAATAAATAAAATAATTTGTTTTAATTATAGGCTTTTAGATCACTTTAGCGAATGAGTAGTTGTAAATGGTTCTGATCATCTTGAGACTAGAGGCCAGTTAGAACTGAAAGCATAGGGAGCAGGGCAGTAGCGCAGCAGGTTAAGAGCATGTGGTGCGAAGCACAAGGACAGGAGTTAAGCATCCCGGTTTGAGACCCCGACTCCCCATCTGCAGGGGAGTCCCTTCACAGGCGATGAAGCAGGTCTCTAATTGTCTGTCATTCTCTCCCCTTTCTCTCTCTGTCTTTTTCTCTCGAACTGGGAGATGCTGTATTTTTTTTCATTGTTAAAATTTTAAGGTACTCTATTCAGGAATGTAGTAAAGTAACCCTTTTTCTTTTATTTCCTTTCCTTTTCTTCTCTCTCTCTCTCTCTCTTTTAAATATTTATTGTTTATTTGATAGGACAGAGAGAAATTGAGAGAAGAATGGGAGATAGGGAGAAAGAGGAAAAATTGCAATGTGTAGATTCAACCATGTGCACGACTTGCTCAGACCTCTTTTTTAACCAAAGCATTGCTCAGCTAGGGATAGAACCTGGGGCCTCTGGGCCGCAGGGATGAAAGTCTTTCTGCATCACCATTAAAGTATCTCCCCCAGTCCCATGTAACCCTTTTTCTAACCCCAGTCTCCTTCTTACACCCACACCTACAAGACAGACAAGGAGAGCTTCTGTATCTCTTCCAGCCACTTCAGAGTTCCTGGTTCTGCCCTAGTTCTGCCCTTAGTTTCTCCACTTTCCTGCCCTGGGCAGTTCACTTTAAAGAGGTTTAGAGATAAACCAGATCTCCCTTTCTCCCATCCAGTTTCCCAGGGCTGCTATGGGTCTTTGCCAAAGAATCTTTGCTGACTCTGCTTGGAAAGGGGCTGATAGGATGCCTTGTGATATCAGTCTGGTTTAGCCCTTAACACAAGAACTGGAGCTCATACGTAGTCTGCTCCCCACTTCCCCTCAAATGACCTCCTCCCAGCAATTCTGCAGTTTCTGGAAATTATGTCCTTTAATTTTGAATGTGATAACCTAAATTAATGACTCGACCAAATAAATGATTTGAGACCTCTTTCTGTGCTGTTATTCTTAAAGGCCCCCGGGGCAATTTCTCTCTCCATCTCAGACTTTTCCCTAGAGTATATTTTTCGAAAAGATGATATCTGTGGTCAAAGGGGCCTTTTAATAGGCACTGTGAAAGGGTCTACCTTTTCTGAAATAATTGCTGGCAACTGGGGTTTGTGAGACAGTGAGGCATTTTATCCTTTAGTGCTTGCTGGGAATGAAATTGACAAGGATCAGTCACAGCAGGTGTCCTGGGAAAAGTGCTTCCTTGTCTGAGCTCAGCACGTATAGGAGAGGGAGGAAGAGGGGAGGGAAACAGATGCCAGGTAAAGAGATCAAGGTAATGCCTATAGTGAAAGACTTCCTTCCCACCCAGAGTACCCTAAGGAGACCTTTCTTTTCTTCCTGATATTATTTTCTTCAACTAAGATTGCATAAACGAATGAGCCAAACAGGCATTTTAAAATCTGCCAGTATGCCCTACCACCTTTTTTTTTTCTTCTTCTGTCATCAGAGGGTCTTCACTGCTCTGGATCAAATAGAACGGGGGGGGGGGGGGGGGGAGTGCGGAGAGGGAAAGACACCATAGGCACCTGAAACCGAGGTCACACACACACACAGCTAAGCAGGCACACTCCCACATAGTATTGTGTTTTTCCAGCTACAGTTATTACTGAGGCTTAATGTCTTCATAATTCCATCACTCCCAATAAGCATTTTTCCCTTTTTCTTTCCTTTTTGATAGAGGGTAAGAGAGAGGGAGTGAGTGTGTGTGTGGGGAGAGAGAGAGAGAGAGAGAGAGAGAGAGAGAGTTGCTGCACTGCTCCACAGCTCCACAATCCCTGCAGTGGGCAGGCCAGGGCTTGAACCCAGGTCTTCACACATGGTAACATGTGCACTCTACCTGACATAGAACACCATCTAGCCCCAGCCATCACACCTTTTAAATCAGACTTGTTTACTTTACTGTTGTTTAGGTCAGGCTTATAGGAATATATTACATTTCTTTAATAATAGCAGGTTTATGGAAGTTGGGCTGTAGCACAGTGGGTTAAGCACACGTGGCATGAAGCGCAAGGACCAGCGTAAGGCTCCCGGTTCGAGCCCCCCAGCTCTCCACCTGCAGGGGAGTCATTTCACAGGCGGTGAAGCAGGTCTGAAGGTATCTTATCTTTCTCTCTCCCTCTCTGTCTTCCCCTCGTCTCTCCACTTCTCTTTGTCCTATCTAACAAAGACAACATCAATAACAATAACAATAACTACAACAACAATAAAAAAACAAAAACAAGGGCAACAAAAAGGAAAATAAATAAATATAAAAAATTAAAAATAGCAGGTTTAAATGTTTGTTTTAATTATTCTAATTATAGCATCACAAATATTTCATTGTCTTGGTCCTCTGACAGAAATCGACTTAGGTTATTGGCAATCTGTGTCAGATGACAGTAGTTAGGCTAGGCCTGTGTGGGGCTTATCACAAGCCAGATGGTGTTCTAAGTACTCTTTGTGCATTGACTCACTTAAAACTCCCAGAAACCTCCTAACCTAGAAGTTCACGTTGCTATTTTCCATGGTCTTACTGAGTCACAAAGAGACAGAGACTTTGTATAAGATCACAACAGTAAATGGAGGAGCCAAAAGAGTTTGGCTTCTTACTACTCAAAATTGGGAGCTTGATGGGAATTCATTTTCCCAGCTCCACCACAGGCTTAGAATATCAGCATATACATTTTAATAAGGCTTCCTACTTGGAGCCTGAAGCTCCAAGGTCCCAGGTTCAACCCACCACATCACCATAAACCAGAGCTGAACAGTACTCTGGTTAAACAACAACAAAACAAATACAAACAAATAAATATTGAAAAGACCCCCCCAGATGACTAATATGTACGTTAAAGTCTGAAAGTCACTGACATGCTTTACCAAACTTGAAGCCCTAGGTAGAAACCCCAGCACCACTTTAGAATACCACAGCACATCTTCAGCGGGAAAGCAAGTACAGAAGCCAGACCTCCCACCTTCTGCACCTCATAATGACCCTGGATCCATATTCCCAGAGGGATAAAGAATAGGAAAGCTATCAGGGGAGGGGATGGGATACAGAGTTCTGGTGATGGGAACCGTGTAGAATTATACCTCTCCTATCCTATGGTTTTTTCAGTGTTTCCTTTTTTATAAATAAAAACTTTTAAAAAAAAGAAGTTTCATTGGTACTGTATCCACATATTGTATAAGAAATGCCCCCAAATTTGTACACTTCCTCTTTGTGGCAGATATATCAGCATATAGAGTGTGCATCACTCCTCTCCATTGACCATGTTACACTAATTCATCTTATTAACTTATCACTAACAACTTTCAAAGCACAGAAAACACCTCCTCTTGCTTTCCAGAATAGTGACTTTAACAAAATTTCATATTAACCTGATGATAACTAATGACACAATTCTCATCGAAAAAAACAAACAACAACAACAAAAGAATACCACAGTACCAGGGGAAATCCATGTATGATAAACAGGTACTGTTTATTATCCTGTTTATCTCTACCTTAAATTTTAAAAGGAATCAAAATGTCAGTCCAGAGTGGTGGAATCATACATATATGATGCCCCAGCTCTATCAAACTAACTAAATTAAAGAACTTGCTACCACTAATTAATTTTTAAAAATTAAACACTCTGGGGGCCAGGCGGTGGCGCACTTGGTTGGTTAAGTGCGCACATTACAGTGTGCAAGGATCCAGGTGCAAGCCCCTGGTCCCCACCTGCAGGGGGAAAGCTTCATGAGTGGTGAAGCAGGGTTGCAGGTGTCTCTCTGTCTCTCTGTTTCTCTCTGTCTCTATCTTTCCCTCTCAATTTCTGTCTCTATACAATAATAAATAAATAAAACATTTAAAAAAATTAAACATTCTGGTTTTACAAACGTTCTAGACTCCTGGGATTCCCACACAGACATGATGGGCCTAGACCTCTAACCCTCTCTCCATGGTCATCTCCATCAGGAACAACATAGTGGGCCTCCACAGGACCTTGTCCTCAATGTGGACCCACATTGGTAGGGACTGCCCTATTCTCTGAAGGGAGGTTGAGTCAACATACTCTGACACTTTAGGAAGATGGGTCCTGCAGTGGATGCAGCCTAAAAGTTCCCAGCTATGACTATAGAATGCAAGCTCAGACCTACAGGAATGCAGGGGTTATGCAGGCTCCTGTGCTGAATATGGGCCCCAGATCAAATCAATGGGGTTTACAGTTAACAATATTTATATACTTTCCCCATATTTGGGAGCTACTTTCTGCCCTGATCCAGCTTTCTTGTCCTATTTCCAACTCTGACACCATTTCCCCAGACAATATCTTTAGCTGCAGGCTCAGGCAAAAATTAGTAAAGTCATGGGCCCCTTGGAATATACCTAAAATAGACCTACTAGCCCTTTCCAAAATGGAGACCCCAAATCTCATCTGCGATAGTCTTACCTTTATATTCTTTTTGTTTTACCTTTAGATTCTTGATTATTAGACAATTTGTTCTTCTTTATATCTTAATGCTTTTTCAGCCACCAAGTTGCAGATGCTACCATGATGCCAACCTGACTTCCTAGGCAGACTACCTCACCAATGTACCTTGGGACCCCACTTCTCCAGACCCCTGCCCCACTAGTGAAAGCTAGAAACAGTCTTGGAGTATGAACCAACCTGTCAACACCCATGTCCAGTGCAGAAGCAATTACAGAAGCCAGACATTCCACCTCCTGCACCCCATAATGATCCTGGGTCCCTGTCCCCAAAGGAATAAAGAATAGGAAAGCTTCCAATAGAGGGGATGGGATACGTAACTCTGGTGGTGGGAATTGAGTGGAATTGTACCCCACTTAATGCTGTAGTCTTATCAATCATTATTACATCAATAAAAACAAAAAATACCACCTGCAGGGGAGTGGCTTCACAGTCGGTGAAACAGGTCTGCAGGTATCTTTCTCTCCTCCTCTCCGTCTTTCCCTCCTCTCTCCATTTCTCTCTGTCCTAACAACGATGACATCAACAACAACAGCAATAATAATAACTACAACAGTTAAATAAATAAAAACATGTTAGACTGTTTCACTCTGTGCCCTTTAAAGACCTGCATATGTCTTCAGACTTTGAGAAGTCAAATGTGCTTGGCGGGTTTATTATTTAAAAATAAAAATTTTAGGATGAGTGTCATCACCCAAAATCTTTCTCCTAATACAGGTCCAAAAAGGATGACAGAGGACCTAGTGGGAGCTATATTGTTATATGGAAAACTGGGAAATCTTATGCATGTACAAACTATTGTATTTACTGTTGAATGTAAAACATTCAGTCCCCAATAAAGAAATTTAAAAAAAAAATCTTTCTCCTCTGGATGTTTCTCAATGGAAAAAAAACTTTATACGGAAAAAAGTTGTGGGCCAGGATGTAGCCCAGCAGTAGGAGAGAGAGAGAGAGAGAGAAATGAATTTGTGTGCAGGCACTTTCATCTATTAAATTATCACAGAAGCAGGGGCTGGGCTGTGGCACACGGGTTAAGCGTACACAGTATGAAGTGCAAGGACCTGTGCAAGGACATGCATTGGGAGCCCCCTGCTCCCCACCTGCAGGGGGGTGGTAGCTTCACAAGTGGTGAAGCAGGTCTGCAGGTCTCTCCCCTACCCCCACCTCCGCATACCCCCCATCAATTTATCTCTGTCCTGTTGACAAAAAAAAAAAAAAAAAAAAAGACCATAGGAGCAGGGTATTCGTAGTGCAGGCTGACACCAAGACCCAGCTTGGAGGCAAGAAAAAAAAAAAAAAAATCATCACAGAAGCCCTTACAAAAACAGTACTATGTACCCTTGAAATGCAGATGAAAACACTGAGGTCAGAAAAGTTAGGAACAAAATTTATCATGAGTCTTGGGTTTTCAGCCCTTACTTTAGAGGCAGAATCTTTAAGCTTATATTTATCTCCTGAGACAATACCTAACACACAGTAAATAGCTCGTCTTTGACAAAAGAATGAAAATACTCGAGTCTTGTTCCAGCAACAAAAACTACTTTTGCTTAATGCTGACCACTTATCCCTGATTTAGAGAAGTGAGATATTAATGTCACCTGCAAGGTATCAACTTTGGAAAGCAGACCAAAGCACAAAGAGGCAAATCCTCCTCCTTTCCATCTTACTTTATGTGCTAAACATTGTGTATTGTATAACAAACAAAAGCAGAAAACCCAGAGTGTGAGACAAAGCTTCTCCTTAGGAGTCCTCTTTTGAGGGCTTAGTTTAGATTCTTTTCAAACTGATGGTTACAATTAATTTTCCCCCCTTGCAAATCACATTGGTGATTTACATGGCTGACAATTTAAGGCAGGACTGCCTTGGAGTTGCTGTCACTGGGAGATAAGTTGTGACTCAGGGCAAGTCACAGACTAGGGCTACAGCATAAAATGCAAATCAGTCAGCCAAATGTGTCTTTATCATAAAAAATGTGAACGCTTTTGTCAGGAAGGTGCTTTAGAAATCTAAAATATTTGCTACATGGATTATAGTGATGAGATGTAAGCTGAATTTGCAATAGGACTATTTTATTCTTTAAGCAGAAAATTGCTGGCAGTTCAGTGTGAAGTCATTTTCTATTTTTAAAATAATTGAATGTGAGACATAACTACTAGTGTGACAGGTTTCACGGGGCAGAGAAAAACAAGATGAATAAATGAGTTTGAAACCCAGGCTAATGGAGCAAAGCTTTTCAAAATTACACACACACTTATGTACTTCTCCTACTGCTTAGAGGTTCATTCATCATATTGTTTTTTTGGCCATTTCCTAGAGAGTATTTTCAGCTGTAAAATATTTCCACCAGGAATTTCACAACATGATCACTCTTTTAATAAGATGGAATTCTGTAATACTCCTGGTTTCTATGAATAGACCTTCTAGTATATACATGACGAATGGCTAAATACATTAGTAATTTAATTTAGTTGATATTCTGGATATAAAAGATATATAAATATAATACATTAGTAATATATAAAAATATATAATATAATATAATATAATATAATATATTGTATATATAATATATAATATATAAATATAATACATTAGTAATTTAATTCAGTTGGTATTCTGGATATAAAAGACATAAATACTTCACATAAACAGGGGACCTTCAGAGGCCCCTATCCTTCTGATCAAGACAATATGACTTTGAGTCACTTAGCTCTCTATATTTCAGGAATCTCAACCCAATATACTATTTACAAAAATACAAGAAGCAGATGTGAGGGCGATCTGGCTGCGACATCTGTCACCCCATTGATCACCAGGGTTGATTCAGCTGATCTGGCTGGCTAGGCCAGTGTCTCCTTCCTCCCTCACTGCTCCATGTGTGTCCCTCCCGAAGCTGCACCTGGGTCAGAGAGGAAAGCCTTCCCCAATAGAGGCTGACCAGTCTTCCGAGGGTATAATAGTAGCTGCGCTCCCCTGCTAGAACCTCCAAACAAAAATACAAGAAGCACAGCCTGGCAGGTAGCACAGTGAATCAGGTATTGAACTCTTAAGTATGAGGTCTTGAGCTCAATTCCCATAATCACATTTCTTAGGGGGTTATCTGGTGTTCTCTCTCTCTCTCTAATAATTTATTAACACAGAGAAAGCTTTAGGCAGGTGAAATAGCTCACATAGATAATGTGCTGATTTGCCATATATGCAATACAGGCTCAAGCCCATACCCACTGCCCTGAAGGAAGCTTTGATGCTTTGGTGTCCTCCCCCTCCCCCTCCTCCTTCTTCTCTTATTTTATTTTATTATTTATTGGCTAGAGACAGAGAAATTGAAAAGGAAGGGGGAAGATACAGATGGGGAGAGAAAGAGAAACACCTGCAGGCCTGCTTCATTACTTGTGAAGCTTACCCTCCACAGGTGGGGACTAGGGGCTTGAACTCAGGTCCTTGTGAGCTTATTTGGAGGGTCTAGCAAGGGAGCACAGCTACTCTTATACCCTTGACCGACAACCAGTCTGTCTCTGTTGGGGAAAGCGGTTCTCTTCAAGCAAGCACACAATTCTGAGAGGGAAGTACATGGAGTGGTGAGGGAGGAAGGGGACACCTGCCTAGCCTGCCAGATCAGCCGAATCAACCCTGGCGATCAATGGGGTGACAATCAGATTGTTCTCACATCTGGTCCTTGTTCATTGCAACATATGCACTTAACCAGTGTGCCACTGCCCAGTCCTTTTTCTTGTTAATATTTTATTTTATTATTTATTGGATAGACACAGGGGGAAGTTGAGAGGGAAGGGGGAGATAGAGAGGGAGGAGAGAACTTTGCCCATCACCTTCCATAGAGCTGACTCCTTATCATTTGAGTCCTGACTCAACTGAGACTCCCTCTTTTTTTTTTTCCCCTATTTTATCAGAGTACTACTCAGCTGTGTTCTGTGGTGGTGGTAGGTACTGAAACTGAGAGCTTGGTGCAAGTTACATTGTTAAATATTTATTATGATCATTATTATTATTATTATTATTTCACCAGAGCACAGCTCAACAATGGCTTATGGTGATGTGGGGGATTGAACCTGGGACTTTGGAGCCTCAGGCCTGAGAGTCTCTTTGCATACCCATTATGCTATCTACTCTTTCTTCTCAAACATGAATAAAAATCAAATAAAATACAAGAAGCTTAAATCAGTAGTAACTAGGGGCCGGGTGGTGGCACACCTGGTTGAGAGCACATGTGACAGTGCTCAAGGACCTGGGTTCGAAGCCCTGGTCCTTGCAGGGAGAAAGCTTTGCGAGTGGTAAAGCAGGGCTGCACTTGTCTCTGTCTCTCTCCCTATCTCCCCTTCCTTCTCAATTTCTGACTGTGTCTATCCAATAAATAAAGATAATAAAAAATTTAAAAAATCAGTAGTAATTAAACTTTGGCCTAAAATCTGCTTTGTATTGATATCAAAGCAATCCACCTTATACATAACATAAACTTTGCAAATATAAAGACGTGTTATAATGGTGGCTGACACAGAGTAAGAACTGCTTGTGGTAACACAAGGCTGATGCCCAGGCTGAATGTGCATAATAAAGCTGGCAGTATTGTATAAAATCAACATACATGATGATTTCATCCTTATATCCATTATTTGAATAGCCTATAAGTGAAGGCTAAAAATCGTTTAGATCTCCTTGTAAAAGCACACACAAAAACTCTTTACCTGTAACAATCATTCGTTTTCCCACTGGAAATGTGGTACATTTTGCCTTTTGATTCGATATAGACGTCATGGCCAAAGTCTCACTACTCTTCTTCCTCAACTTCCTCAGAACAGATTATCCCACAAAAAAAAAAATAAATAAATAAAATTAAGGACTGGTTTCTACTTTCTCTGCCAATGACCTGAACTAGATGGTTGCTAAGCACTGTCTATGACAGGGCTGTTCCTTCTACCAGAGTTCAGTATTCCAGTCTCCAAGGACAGACAGGCACAACTGTAGCACTTACGTCCAACAGTGTCTTTATATCTCAATGTCAAGTTAGAACAAATATGTTCAGGGGTCGGACAGTAGTGCAGTGGGTTCAGCGCACATGGTGTGAAGTGCAAGGAACAGAGCAATGATCACGGTTCGAGCCCTGCTCCCTACCTGCAGGGGGATCGCTTCACAGGTGGTGAAGCATGTCTGCAAGTGTTTATCTTTCTTTCCCCTTCTCTGTCTTCCCCTCCTCTCCTGATTTCCCTCTATCCTATCCAACAACAACAGCAGCACTGGCAACAATAAGAACAACAAGGGCAATAAATGGGAAAAATGGCCTCCAGGAGCAGTAGATTCGTAGTGTAGGCACGGAGCCCCAGCAATAATCCTGGAGGCAAAAAAAACCAAAAAACAAACAAACAAAAAACAAACAAACAAAAAGCCAGATATGTTCAGTAACTAAATCTGTAATTGTAGGGTTGTCTTGCTTTGTTTTATTTTTTGTCTCCAGGGTTATCACTGGGGAACTCGGTGCCTACATTACAAATCCACTGCTCCTGGTGGCCATTTTCTCCATTTTGTTGTTGTTGTTGTTGGCTAGGAAGGGAGAGAAATTGAGAGAGGAGGGGAAGATAGAAAGGTGGGAGAGAAAGACACTTGCAGACCTGCTTCTCTGCTTGTGAAGCAACCCCTCCTGCAGGTGGGGATCCAGGGGCTTGAACCGGGATCCTTGAGCAGGTACTTGCATTCACACTATGTGTGCTTAACCCAGTGTGCCATGGCCCGGGCCCCTAATTGTGTTTTTTGTAAGTTTAAAAAATATTTTATTATTTTTTATTTGATAGAACAGATAGAAATTGAGAGGAGAGGGGAAGATAGAGAGGAGAGAGAAAGCAGCACCGCTTTACCATTACTGAAGCTTCCTGCCTGCAGATGGAGGGCAAGAGTTCGGATCCAGGGCCCTGTGCCTGGTGATGTATGGACTCAACCAGGCGCACTGTTGCCCAGCTCCCCAAATCTATAGAAGAACAGATTTAATGCCACACATGACTAGAAATATTCAATCCACTCTTTTTACATTACCTCAAAATTGTTTCGCAGAGGGGTGTTATTACAAAACAAACAAAACAGTCAACAAATCATAGTTCAGTGTATTAGAGAAACACTGGCTAGATACAGCACAATAAAGATATACTAATAAGTGAATATTGTACATATATCTCTTCTCAGAAGCATATTCCAAGATTTCCTTAGATATAATCTGAGTCATATCAGTCTATGGTTCCCATAATTCTAAGCCTTTACACATGCAATTCACTCATACTGTAACATCAGTTCTTAGCAACATCGCCCCGCCAGATATTCGTCGGGATGCGGCATCATCTAAGTTCATTTCCCACGTCTACGCTTGACCGGACCCGCCATTATACGCGGATATCTTCGCCCACCCTGTCCAACGCTTGACGTCTCGTCACCCAATCTGGTCCCCTACGCCTACACGGAACTTCTCTGTTCCAGTCTCTTGGAAACAGAGTTGGCAGTCAGCTGAGGTCAAGAACAAACACCTCATCACAGACCCCTGCAAGCGTCAACCTGGCTTTGACCTAGCACGTTATGATTGGGCCCTCCTCAATCGCTATCGAACAGGCCATGGCCGGTGCGCTGCTATGTTCCATCGCTGGGGAGCCAGAGACGACCCGAACTGCCCCTGCGGCTACAGACAGACTATGACCCACATAGTCAATGACTGCCACCTCTCCAGATTCAAAGGAGGTCTCGAAACTTTACATCAGGCTCAACCTGACGCTGTTGACTGGCTACGGAAGAAGGGCAAACGCTAGAAGAACTGTAACATTCCTATGGACATATTTCTTGTCCTCTGAGAGCTTTATCTATTCTTCCACAATGATGTCTGCAGAAGTAATTGAGTTCCCTTCATGTCCCTTTAACCCTTACCACCTTGTTTTAATTATTTGACTATGTTGCAATCCTTCCCACTGGCACCTGACCCACCAGGAGTTCATGGGAAAAGAATCTTTATTCATATTTCAAATTTACACAGACTGCCATGCAAGATATGTAATACCTGTTTGTGGGATGAATAAATGTATGGACAGCTAATTCCAACCTGTTCAGAAATAGAATATTGACTCCATGATAACACATGAACCAGAAAGTCTGAGTAAATGCAAATTCAACATTAAGTTGATGGGGCTCTACTGAAAATGGAATACTTTTTTTGGTCTGCTGTGATAAATTGAAATAAAAACATTGTATATATATTTTTATTTGTTATTAATAGTTTGTTACAAGGTTGTAATATTGCAGTTTAGAGTTCCACAACACACACCCATCACCAAAGTTCTGTATCCCTGCTTTTCCACCTTCTTGAGCATTGTAATGTAGGCGCTTAACCAGGAGTGCCAGAACCTAGGCCCCTCCTTCCCATACACTTTTCAGTGCTACTCTAGGATCAGTTACTGAAAGTGTGGTTGTGAGACCAACAGGAAAAGGTAAATATGAAAATGTTCTCAGTATTGCCAAATCCTGGCCCATAGTAGTTGCTATGTCTTTTTGTATTGCAACCAGAAATGTGTAAGAATGTCTATTTCCACATAGCCTCATCCACAGCATATGTTGCCAAACTTCTAGAGAAAGTGACGTCTGAACTGTGTCTCAAAGAAAGAATAAACTCCAGATAAGGAGTGAAGACTAGAGACTGAGATGGACAAGAAGGGTGATTTACATCCAAAAAATGAGGAGTGGATATAAAACAGAATATTCACCAAAGAAGAGATCCAAAAAGCCAACAAACATGAAAAAATGTTCCAAGTCACTGATTGTCAGAGAAATGCAAATGAAAACAATAATGAAATACCACTTCACTCCTGTGAGAATGTCACACATCAGAAAAGGTAGCAGCAACAAATGCTGGAGAGGTTGTGGGGGCAAAAGAACCCTCCTGAACTGCTGGTGTGAATGTAAATTAGTCCAACCCCCTGTGAAGAGCAGTATGGAGAATTCTCAGAAGGCTAGAAGTGGACCTTCCCTATGACCCTGCAATTCCTCTCCTGAGGATATATCCTAAGGAACCAAACACAACCATCCAAAAAAATCTGTGTATACCTATGTTCATAGCAGCATAATTTGTAATAGCCAAAACCTGGAAGCAACAACAAATGAATGGCTGAGAAAAGTGTGGTATATATACTTCTAGAGAAAGTGACGTCTGAACTGTGTCTCAAAGAAAGAACAAACTCTAGACAAGGAGTGAAGATTAGAGAGTGGGATGGACAAGAAGGGTGATTTACATCCAAAAATGGAATACTACTCAGCTTTTAAAAATGATGAGCTCACCTCTTCTCCTCATCTTGGATAGAGCTTAAAGGAATCATGTTAAGTGAGATAAGTCAGAAAGAGAAGGATGAATATGGGATGATCTCACTCACAGACAGAAGTTGAAAAACAAGATCAGAAGGGAAAACACAAAGCAGAACTTGGACTGGAGTTGGTGTATTGCACCAAATTAAAAGACTCTGTGGTTGAGGAGAGGGTTCAGGAACATGATGGCAGAAAAGGACCTAGTGGGGGTTTAATTGTTATGTGGAAAACTGAGAAATGTTGTACATGTACAAACTACTGTATTTTACTGTTGACTGTAAATCATTAATTCCCCCAAAAGAGAAAAAATAAAAATAAACAATAAAATTAAATTAAAAAGGAGGGTGTTTTGGACACAGGATGCAATAAGGAGAGCTTCAAATAAACAGTCCAGAGGGAGTGGGTTGGGCGGTAACACACCAGGTTAAGCACACATAGTGTGAAGCCCAACAACTGGCACAAGGATCCTGATTTGAGCCCTCAGCTCCCCACCTGCAGAAGGGTTGCCTCACTAGCTGTGAAGCAGGCCTGCGGGTTTTTCTCTCTCCGCTCTGTTTCCCCTCCTCTCAATTTCTCTCTATCCTATCCTATCCAACAACAGCAATAACAACAACAATACAATAATGATACCAACAAAATGGAAAAAAATGGCTGCCAGGAGCAGTGGATTCATAGTGCAGGCACCAAACCCCAGGGATAACTCTGGAGGAGAAAAAAAAAGGGGGGGGGGAAAGAAACAACTAATTTGCCTACCAGAAATGCAAGAAGTTCATCATTGCCAAAGGGTCTAGCTAGAAGGGTAGGACAGGAGACGAGGCTGAAAAGCCTCCTAAAACCATGCTAGGAACTTTATTTTATAACAATAAGGTGGAGACCGGTCCATCTTAGGGTTAAATAGATGTTTGTCTGCAGGGAAAAGAGACTTGAGGAAAAAAGTCTACAAGCGGGGTATATACAATAGCAACTGTAAAGTAGTCCAGGAAGGTGAGGACAAGGAGGACCTGAACTAAATCAGAGGTGACAGGAATGAAAGAAAGAGACAAGCACAGAATATATGCTGTGTAGAGGGTGAGAGGAGTCAGAAATACCCCAGTTTTCCAGTTTGGGTGACTGACCAGCAGTAGTGCACAAACCAAAATAGGGAAAACCAACCCAGCATAGAGTTGAACCAGTAGATTACAGTCCATAGCTACAGAGGACCCACTCTAATTTATAAACAGACTTTTGATTGCCAGGGCCTGGTGCATCGAACATCTGCATAGTCCAAGGGTCAGCGGTGGTGACTAGGTGTGGGTGTGTCTGCACAGTACAAGAGGCAACAGAGCCGTTAGAGTTAAGCTCGACTTGTTATAAAATGTTGTGACAGCTACTGAACTCATTACGGGGATTAAAGATGATCTCCCACGGCCACCAGCTGCACTTCTATGAGAGAAAAATTCCTATTGTTTATGAATCAATAGCAGTCTTTTTTGATGAGATGGGCACAAATGAAATTGTGGCCGTTGTCTTGTTTCACTAAATTAACAGCCACTTCAGCAATGGTAGCCACTTCAGCGTTACAACAGGAAAGGCCCAAATATCAGCCCTGCAGAGCTTGTTCTGAGATTTTTGTCTAATTTTGCATTTTAATGATAGGCAAGTGATACAAACTAGAAATTCTTGTAGTATAATAACAGTATATATCTCCAGGTGAATTTAGGTCAGATTTTGTTAAAAATTACATAATTGTGTTCAAACATCCTATGGCTAAACACAGTTTGCAAAACAGTGAGTTTTGCCTCCCTTACATCAGTTTTGCTTTGTTCTTTTAAGCACTATACATATATATATATGTGTAAATGTATATGTATATATACATATATATATATTAACTACTGGGGCTTTGCCACTTAGGCCAACTTTTTCAGATACAAGGGAGACAGAGATAGAGAGACAGGGAGAGAGGGAGAGATCACAGTACCACAGCTTCCCCCAATGCAGTGGGGCAGTGGGGGTTAGACTCAAACCTGGGTCATGTGTATGGCAAAGCAGACACTCTCCAAAGTAGAATAGAGAGAAAAACATCCTGGGAGTTATCTAGTCAGCCTGCACCAAATATTTTTATGTCCTGACCCTACACCCCTATCTAGAAAACTCATCTAATGGAGTCACAGGCTCGGCTTCACATTATAAGAACTTATTCTGAGTAGCATTGTCCATAAAACGAGGACCCTTGTGGCTTGCCTGTAAGGCAAAGGAGGTAATGTATATAAAATGCTCATCCTGACGACAAAGCATGGATTCAGCAAATGTTTGCTGTGATATAATTCTCATCCTCCAACCCCTTCACCATGGTGCCTTCCTGATCTTCCCTATAAAAATATGTACATTTCTGGGGCCCCGGCAGTAGCACACATAGTAAGAAGAAGTGCAAGGACTGGCACAAGGATCCCAGCTCCCCACCTGTATGTGTGTGGCGGGGTAGCTTCATAAGTGGTGAAGCAGGTCTGCAGGTGTCTCTCTTTCTCTCTCCCTCTATATCTCCGCCTCTACACTCCCCCTCTCAATTTCTCTCTGCCCTATCCAATAAAATGATATAAAAATGGCCTCCAGGAGCAGTGGATTCACAGTGCTGGCATCTAACACCTGTGATAATTCTGGAGGCCAAAAAAAGAAAAAGTTGATGATCTAGTTGAAGGTGATTTCAAGTACCTTGAAGAAATGTTGGAATATACCATGTAACAACAAAATCCTGTAAATCAACATTTCCTCAATAAAGTGACATTAGAACTAGAAAAAAAGGGGAGTCGGGCTGTAGCACAGCGGGTTAAGCGCAGGTGGCGCAAAGCACAAGGACCGGCAGAAGGATCCCGGTTCGAACCCCGGCTCCCCACCTGCAGGGGAGTCCCTTCACAGGCGGTGAAGCAGGTCTGCAGGTGTCTATCTTTCTCTCCTTCTCTGTCTTCCCCTCCTCTCTCCATTTCTCTCTGTCTTATCCAACAACAATAATAACTACAACAATAAAACAACAAGGGCAACAAAAGGGAATAAATAAATAAAATAAATATTAAAAAAAAATTTTTTAAAAAAGAACTAGAAAAAAAAATGCAGTGACCTATACAGATGAAAACAGTGCTCAGCATATCGCTACCATCTATATTTAAGTTTGCAAGGATGGAGATTAAGGCGCAGGAGATAGCATAATGGTTATGGTTATAGAAAAGACTTCTATGCCAGAGGCACCAGAGGACTTACATTCAATCCCCCACACCATGATAAGCCAAAGCTGAGCAATGCTCTGATAATTTTATTTATTTATTTATTTAGTTAATTTATTTATTAGCTCCAGGTTTATCGCTGGGGCTCGGTGCCTGCACTATGAATTCACTGCTCAGCACTGCGGCCATTGTGTTTTGTTTTGGTTTTGGTTTTTTTGTGTGTTTGTTTGATCAGACAGAGAGAAATTGAGAGGAGATGGGAAGATAGAGTGGGGGGAGAGAAAGATAGACATCTGCAGACCTGATTCACCGCTTGCGAAGCGACCCCCCTGCAGGTGGGGAGCCAGGGCTCCAGCCAGGGGATCCTAGCTAAAGCACTTAGGCTTCTTACTATGTGCGCTTAATTCGATGTGCCACCGCCCGGCCCCTGATAGATTTTTTAATAAAAAAAATAAAAGAGAGAAGGAGAGAGAGGTAATTGTGTTCTGACTCCTACTCATTCAGTAAAATTCAGATCGGCTGACACAGAAATAGTGCTACTAGTCTTTGCCCATCAACCAGACTTCCCTGGGTGTAGTGGCCATGATTGGGGATGACAGCAATTTTGTGCTTTTTCTGTAAAAAAAAAAAAAAAGCATAAAAAAACCCACACTTATAATTGTTACTCCTTAACTGCTATGCTATCCATTAAGAGACAAATTATTAAAATAAGTGCTTTAGCAATAATAAGGGTCACCTTTTAGAAATGTGTGGAAATTATTATAAACTTACTAGACTAAGCCTCTTGTTTTTTTTCCCTTGAGCAATCTGAGACAGAGAGAGGTTAGCTGACCAGAAATACAGGGGAACTGGAAGCTGAAGTAGGACAAAAACAAATCCTCTTAGTTCAGGGTGCTTTTCTCCCTACTCAGCCTAACAGAAGGACCTGTCATCTTTTTTCAGGCGTGATGCAATGATGTTAAAAAAAAAATGTTGTGATTTTCTCTAGTGGTCTGTGTAATATTTCTTTGCTACCAGTTTAGTTTTCTGATGAAGGGTTCTTCACTGAGAAATGAATACTTAGTATTTATCACACATTTGGCCCAAAGTTTTTAGTAGAAAAAAAAATGTTATGATATATTGGGTTGTTGGAAATGCCAAGATGTATTTTTTATGCTTTTCTATGCAAAAATACACCACTTTTCTGACAACCTAAATAGAGTTATCAGTTCTGATTTACTGACAAGGTCAGAGAGTATATAGTTAGAGGAGGTTTAGCTCAGTGGTAGAGCATTTGACTGGAGAGAGTATATAGTGTTGAAGTTTTATCCGATTGTACTACCCCTGACAGAAAATAGGGATTTCCAATTTAACTAATTTTTATGTTGGCTGTGGTAACTAAAATCTGGACTTGATCTCGAACACATGTATTTTTTAAAATGTATTTTCTATAAAGGTGAAAGTTTTCCATGTGGAAAAAAAAATGAAGTTGGGCCTGGGGAGATAGCATACTGGCTCTACAGAAAGATTTTCATCCCTGAGGCTCAGAGGTCCCAGGTTCAGTCTCTAGTACAACCACAAACCAGAGTTGAGCAGTACTCAGGTAAAAAAAAAAAAAAAAAAGTAGGAAACAATGAAGTTACATCTGTGTATGCTATTATAGCTTCCCAGCTTATAAATGCAAATTTGGTGAAATTTAGGCCTAATTTTTTTTTCTAATACCCCTTCCATATTTGTAACCACAGAATTCTGCCTCCACTCACATGAATCTCTGGAGGTCCACAAATGCCCCCACTTGCTTCTCTCCCAAAAGCGCGTGCCTTCTTTGCTGTCACTCAAACATGCTCTGTTTAAGTCAGTGGAGTGCCTCCTCACATTGGCTACTGGCCAAAGTGAAATTGGGCTAATCTCTGTTCTGAGCTATACCGGGGCTCCTGGCTACCATCCTATTCTCTGTCCTGCCATGTGACTCAGACACTCAACAGGAAGGGAAAGAAGTCCCTTCCCCTATGAGATGTTCTCTTAACAGGGTACCAGTAGATTTTTCTCAGATCTCAAAAGGTAACGCAATTTTGGGCGACAACTTCTTTCATTATTTAGCAAGTATTTTCATGATGAGGTAGGGCTGGGCATTTTTTTTTTAGTTGGAAACTCCTCTACACCAACCCCCAGATGAAATCTGATAGACCTTACCATACCTAATTTTTGCTCTTAGTGAATTCTTTCTCTTATATTCAGAAAATTTCTTCCACCAGCATGCTCCATTCATCTCGTTCCATTCCCCCTACCTGGATTACACATTTCATTAGACATTTCAATAAATGAATATATATAGCACA
The DNA here is from genome assembly GCF_950295315.1 of Erinaceus europaeus. Classification (NCBI taxonomy): domain Eukaryota; kingdom Metazoa; phylum Chordata; class Mammalia; order Eulipotyphla; family Erinaceidae; genus Erinaceus; species Erinaceus europaeus. The sequence goes on along the minus strand of NC_080180.1, from coordinate 44,403,160 downwards.
TTACTACAAATAACTATTTATATTAAGGGTTTTTTGTCTGCTTGTCTTGAAAAAGTTCTATTTCTTTGAAAAGTTCTATTCTTCAGTACATTCAGCAGGGAGTCACTGGTGACTGGATTAAATACATGAATATACATGTTACAGTACACAAGGACCAGGGTTCAAGTCTCCAGCCCCCCACCTGCAGCGAGGAAGCCTCACCAAGTTGAAATGATTCAATTCAAGGACAACTAAAGATATGGTGACAAAATAGCAAGATGGAAGAGTTTAGTAGGAGGGGAGGCCAAGTGTGGGGCTTGGGAGTGAGGACATGGCAGTTGGTCCATAGGGTTCTGGGAGAGACAGTCTAGAAACTCCCTCTGCTGTGGCTGTCCAAGCAATCTATAAATCTTTTTTTTTTTTATGTCTCATTTCAGGAAGTGTTAACTGCAAGTGGTTTGCTACGTTGTGCTTTGTTCTAATTCCATTTAGCAGACTTGTGTTAGTGGCCTTTGGAGGAAATGGAGGAGAATTAGGGAAGGGGCCCATGGTAGAATAAAATCTAACAGAAAAAGCAGCTCAGTCTGCAGATAGGATGAAAGAGGGAATAATTCTGGAGAGAAAAATGATATATGGAAAAATAAGACCTTGGAGCATCCTTCCAAATCTCTGAATAGAAGGGAATTTCTACAGTATGTATGAGGGGGAAGGGGTAGCATAAGTTATTCCATTTGAAGTGTTGAAGTAAGAGCTGAGCCTGGCAGGCTGAAAAATGTGAGAATTTCAAGTGTGGACAGCTAATACTAACATATAGCACTAACCCAAGTCCAATGGCAAGCCAAAAATAGCTAGAACATTTGAAAGTAATTTGTTATATTAATACAAAAGGTATATGCATATATATATGTGTATATATATATATATATATATAGGGGTTGACTGTTGAATTATCAGAGGTTTTTTTAAAATATTTTTTATTATATTTTTAATTTTAGAGATGCCAGAAACTGAGAGGGAAGGGGGAGATAGAGAGAAAGAGAGACACCTGCAGCTCTGCTTCACCACTTGTGAAGATTTTCCCCTGCAGGTGGGGACCGGGGGCTTGAACCTGGGTTCTTGCCCATTGTAATACATGTGCTCAAGCAAGTGCGCCACCATCTGGCCCCAGGTTTTTTTAATTTTAAATCTTAATTTTATATAGCATTCTAAAGCTGGAAGCACTATTAAGTTGAAGAATTCATAGGTACATTATTTATTTGGGATGACTCACAGCTTCTCAATAAAAGCTGAAAATTGTTCTTACAGTAGTTAGTACTGGAATCTCTTAGGTTGAGAATTTGTTGTATTATTGTTAGGTCAATTAAAGTGAGGAAGAAGAAACCGCAAGGGCATGGCCTTAAGGAGTCAGTGACACAGATAGTTTTAAGTTGTTCCACCAAAGAAATAGAAGGAAGGTGATTGTGAAGGACAGCAATGAGAGCGACAGGGCAGGCATAAGAAAGGAGAAATGGTCTGCAGGTGTCTGTTTTCTCTCCCCCTCTCGATCTCCCCTCCTCTCTCGCTTTCTCTTTGTCCTATCCAACAACAGCATCAGTAGCAACAACAAGGGTAACAACATGGGCAACAAAATGGGAAAAAAAAAATGGCCTCCAGGAGGAGTGAATTCGTTGTGCAGGCACCGAGCCCCAGCAATAACACTGGGGGCAAAAAGATAAGTAAATAAATAAATAAGAAAGGAGAAATGGAAGATAGGGCGGTAGTGAAGCGGGTTAAGTGCACATGGCGCAAAGCTCAAGGACCGGCATAAGGATCCCACCTGCAGGGAGGGGGGGTCCGCTTCCCAAGCAGCGGAGCATGTCTGCAGGTGTCTTTCTCTCCCCCTCTTTGCTTCCCCTCCTCTCTCAATTTCTCTCTGTCCTATCCAACAATATCGATGGCAACAATAATGACAAGGGCTGTGCCAACAAAGGCAACAACAACAAAAATAAAATATTTTTTTTTTAAAAATGAGAAATGGATTGAAGATGAAAGGCTACAACTGGAAATAAATGGTGCATTACTTATCTACTGCCACATAACAAATTACTCCCAAACTTAGAAACTTCAAAGAAGAAATATTTATTACCTCATAGTCTGTGAGTCAGGAGTCTGGGTGCTACTTAGCTTGGCACCTCTGGTTCAAGGTCTCAAAAGGTCACCGTTTCTGTGTCAGCTACCACCAAGTTCTTATGTGAAGACTCAGTGGGGGTGAGGGGACCAAGTGGTGCATATAGTACTAGGCACAAAGATCCGGGTTTGAGCCCCTGCTCCCCACTTATAGTGGGGACACAGGTTAGCAGGTGTCTGTCTTTTTCTCTCCTTCTGTCCCTCCCGTCTCAATTTCTCTCCGTCCTATCCAATAAAATGGGAAAAAATGGCCACCAGGGGCAGTGCCAGCACGGAGCCAAAGCAATAACCCTGGAGGCAAAAAAAAAAAAAAAAAAGATTCAGTGGGGGAAGATCAGCTTCCATGTTCATTCATGTAACTGTTGGCAAGATTTGGTTCTGGGAAAACCACAGGGCTGTATTGGTTTCCTCTCCAAAGGGCATCTCAAAATATACCACCTGGCTCCTTTCAGATGGAGCAAGTAAGATAAAGCACCCAAGACAGACAGAACTTTCAGCCATCTTATAACGTAACCTTAGAAGTGACATCCCGTCACCCCTGCCAGTTTATATTTGCCAGAAATGAGTCACACAATCCAGTCAGGCTGAAATATGCCTCCTCTGAAAAAGTTACTTAACCAACATTAGGAGTGTAAACACTACTTTTCTTCCTCAATTGTAAGTGTTCAAAATTTCCCTCTGCTCCTTTCCATTGTCTGATTTCGTCAAGAGCAAAATTTACACTCCATTTCAAATTGGAAGCATTCTTTTCATTCTTTCCTTGTTGCCTTACTTGATTGATTACTTTTTTTTTTTTTTTAACTGCTAACACTTATCATCTGTTCTTGGAAGACAGCCTCTATTAGCCATCTATCTTGATCTTTTTATCTGCTGTGTCACGAAGTCACATTACAACAGATTCTTGGTAATCAGAAAAATACCATGATGCTCCCAGATAAAACCCAGTGAGTAGAATTTTCTGCCCCTCACCAGACAAGGCGGGGTGGGGGGATAGGTTATAGCCTAGGCTTTATAGAGAGGCTGCTCAAAGCACAGCATGGGCTGCCTTGCTACCTGGGGCTTGGGGTTTTTTATCCTTGGTTTTCTGATGTTCTGGATGATCTGGAATTAATTAAAATGTCCATGAAGGCAGGACCTCAGAGACAGAACCACAATGTGGTGGCATATAACAGGAATAGCACCCAGTAGAGAAAATCACAAAGAAAGACAGTAAACCGGCTCCAACTCCCAACATTTACAAAAGGTGTGTTTATCTTTCCTCAGAGGTGTTTGCTCATTCTCAAGGAGATTTTTTGCAGTCTATCAAAGTACTGTTTTGCCCACCTGAACTAGCTCAAGTAATCATCAGCTATTCTTCTGCACCAAAGCCTAGTCTTTGAGAACAAACCTGGCCTCTGTTTTAAAAGGGAAGTCACTGAGTGTGTGTGTGTGTGTGTGTGTGTGTGTGTGTGTGTGTGTGTGTGTGTGTGTGTGTGTGTGTGTGTGTGTGTGAGACTGTCCCCAGCCAGTCACTGTGTCCTGGTTTAGCCTGTTTCTCAGCCTGCTTTGCAGGGTGTTCTGGCATGTTTGGAGGAGAAAGTACAGTGAAATACGTTATTGTGTTGCTCTCTCGGAGCATGTTTTCCCACGTTGAGCATTCAAAATGTTCACTTCCCTGGAAAATAGTTCTAAAGAAGTTTCACTGTATTAGGCTTTGTGTTCTCATCTTTCACAAAGGCCGATGGCTCTCGGCTCAGAACAGGCTTTCCTTTCCATAGGCATTTCTGTTGGCACCCAGCCACATGGATTCAAGCTGCAGCTACAGAGGAGAAAAGTAGAGAAAGGGAGGGGAGACACACACACATACACACGATACACATACACAAGCACACATTCAACACAGAGAAGAACCCTGCATTATAAATGCCTGTCCATTTGCTTCAGAACATATTGTCAAAGAAACCAGATTACAACAATGAATATTTGTTTTCAAAAGACAGGTAAGCCACTCAACATTAAAGTTCAAAAAGTATTTAAAAGCAGAATATGAGCCATCAACTCTCAGTCTGAAATACTCAATTTGATTTACTTAAGGTACAGATTTCAAATGTTTAAGGTTAAGTCAGACATATTTCTTATTTTATTTTATTTTATTTTATTTATTTACTAATGAGAGGGATAGGAGAGAGAGAAAGAACCAGACGCCACTCTGGTGCATGTGCTGCTGGGGATTGAACTCAGGACCTCATGCTTGAGAGACCAATGTTTTATCTATCCACTGTACCACCTTCTGGACCACATCAGACATATTTATTACATTTAGAAATTTATTAACCCCACTGATTTCCACACAAGGAAAATCATCTCCTTCCTTCTCCACACAAGGAAAATCATCTTCTCCTTCCTTCCTTCCTTCCTTCCTTCCTTCCTTCCTTCCTTCCTTCCTTCCTTCCTTCCTTCTGTTTATCTGTTTGTTTTACCAGAACACTGCTCAATTCTGGCTTATGGTGGTACAGGGTATTGAACCTGGGGCTTCAGAGCCTCAAGCATGAAACTTTTTTGCGTAACTCTTATGCTACTACCCTAGTCCAAGAAAATAATTTTCTGACTATTGTAAATTAATTTTAAAAAATAGAGATTTCTAGGATATCATTATCAGAAAAGATAAATTAATACACTGTCACATTTCAGTGGATTCTACACTAAACACAAAATAGCTTTCTTTTTTTTTTTTAAATCTAAATAAACAAGAAGACACAGCTGGACCAATTAAGTTCTTATTGTTTTCATCCTTTTACTATCCATGAAAGTCTAGGACATTTCTATTGATTTCCTGTGAACACAATAGCTTTGAAAATCGTTTCAGTTGTAAGAAGTTTGAAATTCATAGATGATATCAGGATTTACAGAGACTGATTAAAGGATGGAATGCAAACCAAATCATTTTAAACGTAATCACTTGTTTGATCCCAACTTAAGATTTTCAGCTAGTATTCAGAACTTATTTATTCTCAAGTATTCCGAATTTTTATGATTTCTAGGGAATATTAATCACCTGTTCTCAATTTTGTTATTAAGTCAGGATCTACTTGTAACTGAGTGAAAAGCCACAAAAAATTTTGGTTTTGTCTGTCTGGAAAATAGAATTCAACTTCACAGATGCTATGATACCCCCCCAATACTCAATGTATTACATCACTAATATTCTAGCAGAAAGACAGAAAGCAAATTTGACATTGGCAGGAATTGGAAACTAAGGTAAAAGCTGCTTTTAAAGAAATATTTATTTATTTATCCCCTTCTTGTTGTCCTTGTTTGTTTTTTATTATTGTAGTTACTACTGTTGTTGTTAATTGTTTTTGTCATTGTTGAATAGGACAGAGAGAAATGGAGAGAAGAGGGGAAGACAGAGAGGGGCAGAGAAAGAGAGACACCTGCAGACCTGCTTCACTGCTTTTGAAGCAACTTCCCTGCAGGTGGGGAGCCAGGGTCTTGAACCAGGATCCTTACTTCAGTCCTTGCACTTTGCGCCACCTGTGCTTAACCCACTGTGCTACCGCCCGACTCCCAAAAGCTGCTTTTGACTCCTAGAATCAAAGTTTCTTGGTAGATAAAGCCAATCTTTTAACAACACATCAAATCGAAGTGACCTTGATATTTTTTATTTTATTAGTGATCTAATATTGATTTACAAAATTATGAGATAGGGACTGGGTGGTGGCACACCTGGTTGAGCACACATCATTAAAGAATGATCATCCCAGTTGTGCAGGGTTAAGGGCACATGGCATGAAACAGAGAAGAGACCGGCTAAGGATCCCTGGTTATAAATATGCAAGGGCCCAGGTTTGAGCCCCCAGTGCCCACCTGCAGGGGGGAAAGCTTTGCAAGTGGTAAAGCAGTGTTGCATGTATCTCTCTGTCTCTCCCTTCATACCACCCTATTTCTCAATTTCTGGTTGTCTCTATCCAATAAAGTTTTTTTTTTAATTATGAGATAATAGGGGTGTAATTCCACATTGTTCCCACCACCAGAGTTTTGTGTCCCCATTCCCTCCATTGGAAACTGCAATAGTTCTCCCAAAGTCACAAATATCTCTTGACTAGTATTTCTTTAACTATATCTATATTTTTTTATATTTGCCCCATTTTTTCCTATGGTCCTGCCTTCTCTTCCTACACCTATTATTACTTCTAAATGTTCTTCATTTTTCCCTCTTCTCTCTCCAGGTCCTGATGGAATTGAAGTTCAGAACCCTCTGGTCATCTTCCCCTAACATTTCTCCCCCCTGGGAGTATGGACCAAAATTCTTATGGGGTGAAGAAGGTCTTAGGTCTGACTTCTGTAATTGCTTCCCTGCTAGACATGAGTGTTGGCAGGTTGATCCGTACCCCTAGTCTCTTTCTATCTTTCCCTAGTGGGTTAGGACAGGTGAGTTTCCAGATCACACTGGTGAGTTCGTCTGCCCAGGGAAGTCAGGATAGAATCATATAAAGCAGGACAAACTGAATAATAAACAGGAACCTACAAGTAAGATTAGAGCACATGGGAATAGGGATCTTAGGTAGAAAGAAGCTAAGAGGTCTATATATATTTTTTCAACTCTGAGAGTTGTTTTTTTGCCCTAATCCAGTTTTCTAGCCTTATTCTCTACTCGGCCACCATCTTTCCAGACAACATTTTCAGTACACCTCCATGCTAGATAGCAAGCTCAAGGAAAAATTAGATATTTTTTAATCATCTGTTGAACTCCAAAAATATGCCATCTATCTTAGATTATTGCTCAGAGTTGAAGGAGTGATAAAAGATATTCATAGACAAAAAAAAAAAGTTAAAGGAGTTGCCTTCACTGAACTGGCCTTTAAAAAAAAAAAAGGAATACTAAAAGTGGGAGTGTAGGGCGGTGATGCATCTGGTTTAGTGCACATGTTACCCAATGTGCAAGGACCTGAGTTTAGAGCCCTAGCTCCCAACCTTCAGGGGAAAAGTTGTATAAGCAGTGAAGCAAGTATTGCAAGTGTGTCTCTGTCTCTTTTTCTCTCTATCTCCCACTTCCCTCTCAATTTCTCTCTGTCCTATCCAATAAAATAGAAAAAAAAAAAAAAAACAACCACACTAGTATAGCTACAGACCCTTTGAAATATAACTAAACTATGCCTACTAGCTATCTACAAAATTGAGGACCCCCCCAACACTTCATCTGCACTATTCCAGCCTTTAGGTCCATGACTGTTCAACAATTTGTTTGGCTTTGTATGTTAATTCTCTTTTCAGCCACCAGGTTCTAGATGCTAGCAGGATGTGACCAGACTTCCCAGGACAGACAACCTTACCAATGTGCCTTGGAGCTCCACTTCCCTAGAGCCCTTCCCCACTAGGGAAAGAGAGAGACAGATTGGATGGATCGACCTGTCAATATCCATGTTCAGCGGGGAAACAATTACAGAAGCCAGACATTCTACCTTCTGCATCCCACAATGATCTTGGGTCCATACTCCCAGAGGGCTAAAGAACAGGAAAGCTATCAGGGGAGGAGACAGGATTCAGAGATCTGGTCGGGATACAGAGATCTGGTGGTGGGAATTGTGTGAAGTTTTCCCCCTCTTATCCTATGGTTTTGTCGATGTTTCCTTTTTACAAATAAAAAAAAAAATTTTTTTAAAGAAAGAAAAAAGGCAGCCAGGAGCAGTGGATTTGTGGTGTCAGCACTGGGCCCCAGCAATAACCCTGGAGGCAAAAATTTAAAAAAATAAAATTTAATAAAAGGGATCATCAATTTTTTTCCTGCCCCCAGGGTTATCACTGGGGCTCGGTGCCTGCACCATGAATCCACTGCTCCTGGAGGCCATTTTTTTCCATCTTATTCTTATTGTTATTGCTGCTATTGTTGTTATTGCTGTTGTCATTGCTGCTGTTGTTGTTGGATAGTACAGAGAGGAAACCTGGTCTTCTCACTTGCTTACAAAAATGCCAGGTAGCTGTGTAACAGACATTTTTTATTAGTGATTTAATAATAATTGACAAGACTGTGGGATAAGAGGGGTACAATCCCATATAATTCCTACCACCATTGTTCCATATCCCCTCCCCTCTACTGGAAGCTTCCCTATTCTTTATCCCTCTGGGAGTATGGACCAAAAATCTTTATGGGGTGCAGAAGGTGGGAGGTATGGCTTCTGTAATTGTTTCTCTCCTGGCCTTGGGCGTTGACAGATTGATTCATACCCCCAGCCCAGTAGCAGACTTTTTTAAAGTGTCATTTGAACTATACCACTTGTGAATACAAAGTGATATGTTTTCTAGATGAGGCATCAGTACATCATTTTTTTTTTATTGCTTGAGATTGCTTCATAGTTAATATGGACTTACGGCATATGAGAGAGAAAGAGGAGAGGGGGGTGAGAAGGACAGAGAGAGACACCAAAGCAGCAATCGGTCATGTGTGGTGACGGAGTTCGAGCTCAGGACTATATGCTTGTAAGCCCAAAGTTCTATCACTGCATTACCTGCTAGTTGCTAAATCTGACACTATGAGCCTACATACTTCTCAAAGGAAACCAGCTTTGTTACCATACCACTTTTACACTTTTAAATATAGATTTTTTTATTTCTTTATCTTAATGAGAGAGAGAGAGAGAGAGAAATGCAGAGAGAAAGAAACAGAGAGCAAGAGAAGCCAGAGGACTACTCATTTGTGGCTTTTGGTGGGGCAGGGTATGGAACATGAGGCTTTGGTGGCTCAGGGAGGAAAGTCTTTTTGTATAACCATCATGTTATCTCCCTCATCCCTTACCTTACCACTTCCAGAACTTACTTCTACAGTGCCTGCAACTTGGGGGAGAAAAAGAAGAGTGTGATTGTCTGAATTACTAACAACCACATTCAAAAGCACAGTTCCTTATCAAATGCAGGGCCAGAACCATTAACACTACTCATCTCCAAAAATCCTTGTCTAGAACCATTAACCATTAACACTACTCATCTCCAAAAATCTCGCCTAGAATACTTACCTAGAACAAGAAGTTCTTTCCTTTACAGTGCCATTCATACTCTCTCACTTATTTGTCTCTGTAATAGCGAGAACACTTACCTTGCATAAATCACTTGGGTTTTGTTTGTTTGTTTGTTTTTCTCCCAGCTGAGAGTAAAACTGTCTCAGGATGTCAGAAGGGGCATGTTAAGCTCTAGTACCCTGCTGAGTGCAGAAACAGTGAGTGGCAGGTGTGCTTATCTCAGTACTCTGTGGCCTATTGCTCTATTTCATCTTAATATTTACTACAACTCACTGTGGGCTCCCAGGCTTTCATTTCCTTTCCATCCCAGGAAGACCCATGCAGGGTTTCTCTCCCACCATCCCCAGCCCTTCCTGTTCCTAGTCATCCTTCTCTGCCTCCACACCTTCCAATTATTTCCTATCTACCTACCTATCTTCCTCCCCAGTTGGGAATGCTTAAGTAAGTAAACAAAACAAACTCTCCAGGCCACTGCTTGCTGTTTCAAGAGTCCCTACAGAAAAGCAAGAATGACTCAAATGGAGGGAAATAGGCAAGTGAGAGGGAGGGGGTTCAGGATCAGATAGTCAGACCAGGTGAGAGTTTGAGGGAGAGGAAGCAGTCAGAAGGGAGGACATCTATGACCTCATCGCAGTGCTCTTTCTGGAAATAGCCCCTGGAGAGAGTCAGGCTCCTGGGCTTGAGTCTCAACACTGATGGCCGCTGTGCTGGGTTTGCACAACGTGTTGATTTCTTTGTCTTTTCAGATGCACCAACATCAAACTATCAGATACTGGGTCTAATAAATGTCCAACTTCTCCTGGAGGAAAAAAGTTTAAAATAATAGAACTTGACTTCTCCACTTACTGAATGAGTAAGCCTTTAGGTGTGATCTTGAGTTCATTCTCTCTCTCTCTCTCTCTCTCTCTCTCTCTGATAAAAGGAGAGCAACAGAGACAGACACACAAAAAGAGAGACAGAGCATAACACCAAAGCTTCTCCTGGTGATAAAGTAGTCCAAGTGGTGTACTGAGGCCTTGAGCCTGAGCCATGCTTAATAAACAAATATATATATATAAAATTATTTATTTTGCCAGAGAAATGCTCAGCTCTAGCTTGGGGTGATTGAATTTAACCTCAAACCTTGGAGCCAGCTCTCAGGACCCTGAATAAATCTTTCCCCTAAATTCCTACAGTAATGATTTTCAGTTTGACACAGCTTTGGAAATGCAGCCCTAATTCCTAACAACCCAGAAAAGCCAATGCATACAGTTTCCCCACTCTCCCAAACCCATTCCTGCTATCCATGCGCCCTCACCCGCCCCCCCCACACACACACACACACGCTGAATCACACTCATCCTTGTCCTGTGGCACCTCTCCTGCAGATGCCCCTGCCAAATCCACTTCCTTCCCCAAACACAGCACATGCCTCTCACTTTCCTCAGAGCCTTGTTTTCTTGTGCTTCCTCACAGAAGAGTCCATTACAAGGGAGACATTACCCATAATAGAAAACTACTCGACTGAAGTTCTATAAACTTGTTTGGGCAGGTCAGCGGCCACTCCCTTTACAGCCCCTCCTGCCAGCCTCTGTCACAGAGAGCCTTTTGCCTCCTCACTCCCAGTCTTTCGTGGTCTTACCACTCATCCCTCCCACCCTCCCCTCACCACTCAAGCAAAGAAAAAACGCTTCAAACCATAATAACCTCAACCGACCGCCTGTGCTCTGTTCCCACTGGGGTCAAGAGTTTTAATCATCAAAGAAGATATTGAACACCCCAGGCAAAAACATCTCTATTTAACTTACTCCCCTAGTCCAAGGCTTCCACAAGACCTGCGTCACTAAAAAGGTTTATCAAGGTTCCCTCCTGCCATGAAGGTTGACTTGGTAGAAAAGCTGCCTTTAAAGCCATCAGAAATGCTGAAGTCTGGTGTCCAAGTATTTGGATGCTTTCCTGTCTCTGGAGTGATATTGAGGTTTCTTTAGATCTCCCTTCTGCAGGGTACATGAACAAGAACTGCCTGGAGAATCTGGGAGGGAGAGAAACAGGTATGGATGCCCTGCTAAGAATGTAGTGACAAAAGATGAGTTTTTTGTTTTTTGTTTTTCCCTCAGAGTTTTTAGATGACAAAAACAGACAATTTTCTTTTCTTTTTTTCCCCCATTTGAGACTTTCTGGATGTCATAAGAAACTGAAAAAAAGGAGCTGGGGGGTTAAGAGCACACAATATAGTATTCAAGGTCTTGGGTCCAAGCCCCCAGTTTCTACCAATAGGGAAAAGAGCTTCAACACTGGTGAAGCAATACTTCAAGTGCCTCTCTCTCTCCCTCTTTTTCTCTCTCTCTCTCTCCCTCTTGATTTCTTTCTGTCTCTAACAAAAAAAAAAAAAAAAGCTGAACTATAGGAGTCAAACTCAGGACCCCCAAGGTACCTCCAGACTCTTAGCACAGAGAATGAAACACAGTCTTGAAGGATGAGGCTTATCTGGTGAATACAATCTCATTTATGTCCGATCAGGTTCTGAATTTCAGGGTGGAGACCAGAGAAAGAGATGGCCCTCCCCCTGCCTCTCAGCCTGAGGACTAGGACTCACTGCCTTTTGCCAACAAAGGATAAAGAAAGTTTTTCTTCTTCTTCTGGAAAAATTGGCTTCCAGCTCCCAAGGTAAATTTATGCCACTGACTTTGAACAATATGTTATTCACACCTGTGTCAGACAGGGGAGGAGCTGCTTGTCTCTGCTCAGAGCTCCCTGTGCTCAGGATGATAACCAATATTCCAACACCTCCCCTTCTCCCAACCCGTTGCTCATTTCCTTTTTCATTCCCAGAGGTATGTTGTATTTCATTTTAAAGTGCTTCGAGACTGCAGCAATATGCACTATATAAATAATAAATGGAATGTAATCGGATTGGAATCGTCCTGGACCCCTTGACTTTGGCTTCCAGCCTCAAACAGATTCTGACATGCAAAAGCTTCAGCTATGGCAAACTAGTCCCCCCCTTTTTTTTCCCTCCAGTTCCCTTTCTTAAAACTGTCATTTCATTTACTTATTGGGATTCCTGTGTGCCTATTAGAGGGTCAGGGGAAGTTCACAGGCTTCCATCTCTTTTGTTCAGAATGGATGGGCTCAACATGGACTGTCACTGCTTATAAAATATAAAACATAAAGAGAGGGATGGATAAAAACACATGGAATAGAATAGATTGGAATTAAATAAGCCAACAATAGACAAGTCATATTTTGTGCCAGCACCATGCCAGGTTGCTATAGGGACACACAGAACAGTGAGATACAAGTTCTGTGGCCAAGCACATGGATGCCACATGTATAACTATAACATACAGAAAGCTATGGTCCATGCTGGGAAGAAGTTAGTGACGCAAGATGTAAAAAAGGAGAAAAAATGAGTTGAGATCAATCTGGAAAGTCTATCTATCTGTTAGATAGGATTGAGGGTATGTAAGAAAAAGACATTTGATGGAGAATACAGTATAAGTAGAGAGGTGCAGGAACAGAAAAACAATAGGTGGAAGCATAAGGCTCTATGGAAGTTGAGGTAAAGAAAGTTAAGAGCATCTGGGTGGTGGCACACCAAGAGCATACATTACAGTGTGAAAGGACCTGGGTTCAAGCTCCTAGTCCCCATCTACAGGGGGGAACCTCACAGGTGGTGAAATAGTGCTACAGGCCTCTCTCTCTCTCTCTCTCTCTCCTCTCTTTCTCACTCTCTCCCTTCTTCTGTCTCCTCCTCCCCTCTCTATCTCTATCAAAAACAAAATTAAACAACATTACAACACTTAAGAAATGATAAGAGTGGTCCGGGAGGTGGCGTAGTGGATAAAGAACAGTACTCTCAAACATGAGGTTCCCCAGTTCAGTCCCAGGCAACACATGTACCAGAGTGATGTCTGCTACTTTTTCTCTCATATCTTTCACATTAATAAATAAAAACTTTTAAAAAAATGTTAAGACAGGGAGGGGGGCAGGCAGTAGCGAAGCGGGTTAAGCGCACATGGTGCGTGCAGCGCAAGGACCAGCGTAAGGATCCCGGTTGGATCCCCCTCCTCTTCACCTGTGGGAGGTCGCCTCAGAAGCGGGTGAAGCAGGTCTGTGGGTGTCTTTCTCTCCCCATCTCTATCTTATCCTCTTCTCTAGATTTCTCTCTGTCCTATCTAGCAATAACAACAACAATGATCTTCTTCTTCTTCTAGCGTTTGCCCTTCTTCCGTAGCCAGTCAACAGCGTCAAGTTGAGCCTGATGTAGAGTTTCGAGACCTCCTTTGAATCTGGAGAGGTGGCAGTCGTTGACTATGTGGGTCATAGTCTGTCTGGAGCCGCAGGGGCAGTTCGGGTCGTCTCTGGCTCCCCAGCGATGGAACATAGCGGCGCACCGGCCATGGCCTGTTCGATAGCGATTGAGGAGGGCCCAATCATAACGTGCTAGGTCAAAGCCGGGTTGACGCTTGCAGGGGTCTGTGATGAGGTGTTTGTTCTTGACCTCAGCTGACTGCCAGCTCTGTTTCCAAGAGTCTGGAACAGAGAAGTTCAGTGTAGGCGTAGGGGACCAGATTGGGTGATGAGACGTCAAGCGTTGGACAGGGTGGGCGAAGATATCCGCGTATATTGGCAGGTCCGGTCGAGCGTAGACGTGGGAAATGAACTTAGATGATGCCGCATCCCGACGAATATCTGGCGGGGCGATGTTGCTAAGAACTGGCAGCCATGGAACCGGGGTGGAACGGATGGTTCCAGAAATGATCCTCATGGAGGAATATAATTTGGAATCGACCAAGTGGACATGGGGGCTACGGAGCCATACTGGTAAACAAGGGCAACAAAAGGGGAAAAATGGCCTCCAGGAGCAGTGAATTTGTAGTGCAGGCCTGAGCCCCAGCAATAACCCTAGAGGCAAAAAAAAAAAAAAGATAAGACCAAACTGAGGAGATAAATAAATTTGCATAACAGAACTTTTATTCTGATCCCTTTCCAATGGATTTTGTTTTTAATCTGCTCTTTGAAATAGCCTGGTAAATAGTTACTATTATTCTCACCCTGCTGATAACCAAATCAGAAAGCTAAGTGTTAGCAAAATCAGAATATGAGCGTGAGTCCTCTAAGTCTGTAGTCTATGTTCCTTCCCCAGTACTGTTTTCTAGTGTCTTGGAGCCAGGATTTAGGACTTGGAACCTATCCATGGACACTTGGAGTCATTGAAGATTTTTTTTTCTTTTTTCTTTTCTTTTCTTTTTCTTAATGCCTCCAGGGTTATTGCTGGGGTGCCTGCACTAAGAATCCGCTGCTCCTGGAGGCTATTTTTCCCATTTTCTTGCCCATGTTGTTTTATCGTTGTTGTGGTTATTATTATTGTTGTTATTGATGTCGTTGTTGTTGGATAGGACAGAGAGAAATGGAGAGAGGAGGGGAAGACAGAGAAAGGGAGAGAAAGAGAGACACCTGCAGACCTGCTTAACCACCTGTGAAGCAACTTCCCTGCAGGTCGGGAGCCGGGGTCTCGAACCGGGATCCTAACGCGGTCCTTGCGCTTTGCGCCACCTGTGCTTAACCCGCTGCATTACCGCTGGACTCCTGGGTTTTTAAATAGTTTTTAATCATATGATGTGTGCAGCAGCTAAAAGATTAATTACACCGAAGACAACTATTCCAAATTTTGTGCAAATTAAAATATCTGAAACATCTAGTTCTAGAGCACTAATACATGGCTGATGATAGAGAAAATAGGAAAAAGAATCTAAAGTCGTGGTACGGGAGGTGGCGTAGTGGTAAAGCTGTGGACTCTCAAGCATAAGGTCCCGAGTTCGATCCCTGGCAACACATGTGCCAGAGTGATGTCTGGTTCTTTCTCTCTCCTCCTATCTTTCTCATAAATAAATAAAATCTTTTTAAAAAAAGAGAGGTGCTGTGACACCAGAGGAAGCTCAAGTGTTGTGGTTTCTCTTCTTCTCTCCATCTTTTCCTCTCTGTCTGAATGAAAAAGGGGGAGCTGGAGTGGTGAAATCACATATATGAGCCCCAGCTGTGCATACATATATATTTGTTTATTTATTTATTTTTACCTCCAGGGTTATTACTGGGGCTTGGTGCCTGCACTACGAATCCACTGCTGCTGGTGGCCTTTTTAAAAAAAAATTTATCGAAAAGGACAGAAAGAAATTGAGAGAGGAGGAGGAGAGAAAGAGGGAGAGCGAAAGACACCTGCAGACCTGCTTCACTGCATATGAAGCTTCCCTCCTGCAGGTGGGGAGCAGGGGTGGGGTAAAGGTGGAGGTGGGGGCTCAAACCCGGATTCTTGCACGGGTCCTTGTGCTCAGTGCTATGTGTGCTTAACCAGGTACGCCACTGCCCAGCCCCCCACAGAGTAATATTTTATAAATTTATCAAAATAAAAGATAACAGCAGCATATAAGGTATAAAATCATTTATAGTATAATAAAAAGCTGAAAATGTGATAATGAATTTAAAACTAGTCTCTGTACTAGGAAATACAGGAAAGCACTGTGAAGATGGTCATGTAAAGAGGCCTGGCCCTTTTTGCTTTATGTTTTTTATTTTGTTCTTTTGAAGATTTTTAAACTGTTAATGCTTTCTATATGTCTTGATTGCCTGCAAAAGCAAACAGGCTGAAAGGGGACAGAAAACCTATTACCAAGAGCAGTGACATCAAATTATAATTGACACATTTTTGTGTTAAGTTCTATAAAAGGAGACCTAGTTTGCATTTGTTTTGCCCTTCGTCACTGAATATTTATACTATCAACTCAGAAGTATTTGATGTGGATGAATGGAAGATACAAAAATCCTTTAAGAACGTGTATCTGGTATTTATAATCAGGAGAGCATTTATTTTTGTGTCTTTTCAATTGTGTATGTCTTCATCTCTCTGAGTACATTTAAGGGCAATTTTGCCAAAAGGCAGAAAAATGGGTAAGAGTTTAAAGGTCTCTTGTACATATGCAATTTGATGACTATCATTTTAGAAATTCACAGCTATTACAGGATAAAGAAAATAAATAACTATGAAGGAAATAATGGAAGCTTGACTAAGAGTGGTCTATTTCTAGATAAAAGCATAATTATAATATAGAGAACAGTATACCTTTTTATTTCAACTGGTACACTTGTAAAAATGCAATAATATAGGAATAACTGAAATAATAATTTGAATAATGCTTTACAAAGTACTTTCATATCCATTATCCTTACAGTTTTACATGAAGTAAAATACTGATCCACAAATGACTAATAATACCTTTAATTTGCCTTACCACTTTAATTTTAGGATAATCATTATAATGAATATACTTCAACTGGGAAAAAAAATCTAAGTGCAAATGTGATTGCAATAGGTACTTCACAGAACAATACATCGTGAATGTAGGCCTGATCTGTGAGAGCTTATATTCTAAACTCAATAGCTCGGATATATGTGTGTGTGTGTGTGTGTGTGTGTGTGTGTGTGTGTGTGTGTATGTCCAAGGACAGCTCAGTAAAGTGAAAAATGAGAGAGAGGGAGAGAGAGAGAGAAGACAGTGGCAAAAAGACTACTGCCAGTTGCTATAACAATTTTAGGTGACACTTCTCTGCGTGCTGGAATTCTACAAAAGGCTGAAGACTGACATCTATGCTTTGTCATAAAACCCTAGAGAGAAAATTTTCCTGAGCTTCCAAGTCCTAAAATGTAAATGTGAAATCTGGATATGTTAAAACATGGGATCAGCTATATTTAACGTACCATGAAAGTTGGTAAGAGTTCATTTTCAAATGCAGGTGACTAGATATGTGAAACATATGTAAAAATATATATCAATATTACTTCTTTAATCAATAAGTAAATAAATAATTTGATATGAAAAAAAGAAATAGATGCGTCTTGTGAAGTGTACATAGAGACTTAGAAAGGAGATAATGTCTGAGAAAATTGGAGAGACACTACAAGGTTTATTGAAGAGACAAAACTAATTGTGATGAGTACTTTCACAGAACAATACATCAAAACATAGGCCTGATCTGTGAGAGTTTACATTCTAAACTCAATAGCATGAATATATATGCATATATAATATATACATATATATTCATACATATGTAAGGCTTCCAAATGATGCAGTAGGAGTAGTGTCATCCCACCCCATACAGATGCTGCAGGGACTGTGCTTGACATAGAGGCTGAACTCAGATCTGGGATGAGAGAAATCACTGGGGCCAAGAACAAGTTCTCTTAAGTTGGAGCCAGTATAAGTCCAAGGGTGCCCAGGTAGGGCACAAGGATCCTACCAAGAATACAGATGTGTGTTAGTCCTGCCATAAGAGGTGTGCCTAGACCTGGCTTTTGAGTGTGGGCAGGCCAACAAGCATTGGGTGGGCCAAGCTCATTTCCAGCAGGAATCTAAGATGTTCTTTTTTTTTTAATTTTATTTTATTTGGTAGGATAGAGATAAATTGAGAAGGAAGGGAAGTAAAGAAGGAAAGAGAAACAGAGAAACACCTGCAACACTGCTTCTCTGCTCCTGAAACTTCTGCAGGTTGGGACAGGAAAATTGAACCCACGTCCCTGCACATGTGCACTTAACCAGGTGTGCCACCAAATGACCGCTAGTATGTTCTTTTTTTTTAATTTCTTTATTGGGGAATTAATGTTTTACATTTAACAGTAAATACAATAGTTTGTACATGCATAACATTCCCCAATTTCCCATGTAACAATACAACCCCCACTAGGTCCTCTGTCATCCTTCTTGGACCTGCATTCTCCCCACCTACCCAGCCCCACCCCAGAGTCTTTTACTTTGGTGAGATACACCAATTCCATTTCAGGTTCTACTTGTGTTTTTTTTTTTTTTTTCTGATCTTATTTTTCAACTTCTGCCTGAGAGTGAGATCATCTCATATTCATCCTTCTGTTTCTGACTTATTTCACTTAACATGAATTTTTTCAAGGTCCATCCAAGATTGGCTGAAAACGGTGAAGTCACCATTATTATTATCTGAGTAATATTCCATTGTGTATATATACCACAATTTGCTCAGCCACTCATCTGTTGTTGGACACCTGAGTTGCTTCCAGGTTTTGGCTATTACAAATTGTGCTGCCAAGAACATATGTGTACACAGATCTTTTTGGATGGATATGTTGGGTTCCTTAGAATATATCCCCAGGAGAGGAATTGCAGGATCATAGTGTAGGTCCATTTCTAGCCTTCTGAGAGTTCTCCAGACTGTTCTCCGCAGAGGTTGGACCAATTTACATTCCCACCAGCAATGCAGGAGGGTTCCTTTGACCCCACACCATCTCCAGCATTTGCTGCTGTTACCTTTTCTGATGTATGACATTCTCACAGGAGTGAAGTGGTATCTCATTGCTGTCTTTAATCCCTATTATGTTCTGAAGTCGCCAGAACTGGAACCAAGACAGATTTTCCATTTTAGCAGTCAGGCCAAATGAAGCACACATTAAGTATGAAGTGCAAGGTCCAGCTCAAGGGTCCCGCTCTGCACCCCCTGCTCCGCACCTGCGGAGGGGGGGTCACTTTACTTCACCTGCAGGTCTGCAGGTGTCTGTATTTCTCTCTCCCTCTCTATTTTCCCCTCCTCTCTCAATGTCTCTCTATCAGAAAAAAAGAATTGAAGGAATCACTTACTACTCTCTAAGAGGAAGGAGATGGGTCCTACAGTACTTCCATTTAAAAGAAAGAAAGAAAATGGCTTCTGGGGAGTCGGGCGGTTCTTCTTCTAGCGTTTGCCCTTCTTCCGTAGCCAGTCAACAGCGTCAGGTTGAGCCTGATGTAAAAGTCCCGAGACCTCCCCTGAATCCGGAGAGGTGGCAGTCGTTGATCATGTGGGTCATAGTCTCTCTGCAGCCGCAGCTCGGGTTGTCTCTGGCTCCCCAGTGATGGAACATAGCGGTGCACCGGCCATGGCCTGTTCGATAGCGATTGAGGAGGGCCCAATCATAACGTGCTAGGTCAAAGCCGGGTTGACGCTTGCAGTCAGGCGGTAGTGCAGCGGATTAAGAGCAGGTGGCGCAAAGTGCAAGGACCGCATAAGGATCCCGGTTAGAGTCCCTGGCTCCCCACCTGCAGAGGAGTCGCTTCACAAGTGGTGAGGCAGGTCTCCAGGTGTCTATCTTTCTCTCCCCTACTCTGTCTTCCCCTCCTCTCTCCATTTCTCTCTGTTGTATCCAACAACGATGACATCAATAACAACAATAACTACAACAATAAAACAAGGGCAATGAAAAGGAATAAATAAATAAATTTTAAAAAAAGGAAAATGGATTCTGGAGTTGGAGTTTTAATGAGTCAACTACCAAGCTGAGACAGAGAGACACCAATCCTGAAACCTTGTAAGGTAAATACTGCTTCCTAGCCAGCCCTATCAGAGGTGTTCAGCCCAATAAGAAGAGGCATTCCAAGTGCCCATCGGGGGTCTTGATATTTGCTGCTCAAAGCTGAAACTAAAGTGGAACCAAGACTAGAATGGTGTGTATGGACCAGCTCCTGTAATTGACCATCAGTAGAGCTGGAACCAGAAATCTAGTGTTCAGAACTGGAGAGTAAATAGAAAAGAATATTTATTCTTTGTCCAGATATCAGAAGAGATTTTTAGCAGTAGTGATTTGAACAGGACTAATGGGTAGAGATAATATAGACCAAGCAGGTACAGAGTCTCAACCGGAAACACAAAGCTTTTTCTGAATATGTGAAGAAGCGTGCTGTCAATATTTAAGTCTAAATGACTTTGAGAGGCAGAAACTACAGTGTCACCCTGGGATTTAACCTTGTGCAGAGCAAATGAACTAACATAAATCCTTACTATGAGATTCTCTCACATGTAAATTTTGTTCCCATCCTAGCACTTCTCTCACAGAATAGTAATAAGCGTGTGTAGTGTAACCAAACATTGAGTATGTTATATAAGTTGGAGGGAAAGGAATGTCACCAGCAAAGGACAGAAGAAAGGTTTTTTTAAAAAAAATTTATAAAAAGGAAACATTGGTAAAACCATAGGATAAAAGGGGTACAACTCCAAACAATTCCCACCATCAGAACTCCATATCCCATCCCCTCCCCTGATAGCTTTCCTATTCTTTATCCCTCTGGGAGTATGGACCCAGGGTCATTATGGGATGCAGAAAGTGGAAGGTCTGGCTTCTGTAATTGCTTCCCTGCTGAACATGGGCATTGACAGATCAATCCATACTCCCAGCCTGTCTCTCTCTTTCCCTAGTCGGGCAGAGTTCTGGGGAAGCAGGGCTCCAGGATACACTGGTGGGGTTGTCTATCCAGGGAAGTCTGGTTGGCATCATGGTAGCATTTGGAACCTGGTGGCTGAAAGTTAACATATAAAGCCAAACAAGTTGTTGACTAAGAAGAAAGTTTTTTGTTTTTTTAAGATGAGTTCTTTTTTTTTTTAAAGTTTTCCCTTTTGTTGCCCTTGTTGTCTTTTTATTGTTGCTGTAGTTTTTGATGTCGTTGTTGTTGGACAGGACAGAAAGAAATGGAGAGAGGAGGGGAATACAGAGAGGGGGAGAGAAAGACAGACACCTACAGACCTGCTTCACCGCCTGTGAAGCGACTCCCCTGCAGTTGGGGAGCCGGGGGCTCAAACCGGAATCCTTATGCCGGTCCCTGCGCTCTGTGCCACATGCGCTTAACCCGCTGCGCTACCACCCGACTCAAGAAGAAAGTTTTAAATCTGCTCTCTGGTCAAAAAATCTCACCAAATCCACAACCCTCAGTTCTGTGAATCAGCCCAGCCTGACCTGCTTCTTAAGTCCTCTGGCCCCTCATAACTCTCAATTCCAAAGCCCAGAGACCTTATCCAACCTCCAAAATACAAACTTGCCTCCTTCAGATCAGAGATACTGCTGGTCCTTGGTTGGTTTCCTGGAAAACTTCAGGAGAAATGTGGTGCAGGGCTCTTGACTAACTCATCGAACCAAAATGGCCGACTTGCAAGAAAACTGAACACATAAAGAACAGAGCTGGGAATGGGAAAGTGGCTCAGTGGTAGACAATACCTTCCAAGCAAGAGGCCCTTGGTTCTACCCCCTGTATTGCAGAGCAACACCAAAGACAAAACGAAACAAAGAATAAGTGGAACTCACTGGATGGTGTAGCCTTAGTTTCATGTTTCTCTCTCTCTTTCTTTCAAAAAATAAATAAACAAATAAATAAAAATATTTTTTTTAAAGGCCCAGTAAACAGTTCAATATAGAGCACATGTAGGAGGCTTTGGGTTTAATTGCCAACATTGCTTTTTGCTTTTTTTTTTTTTTTGCCTCCAGGGTTATTGCTGGGGCTCAGTGTCTGCACTAAGAATACACTGCTCCTGGAGGCTATTTTTTCCCTTTTCTTGCCCCTGTTGTTTTATCGTTGTTGTGGTTATAATTATTGTTGTTACTGATATCTTTGTTATTGGGTAGGATAGAGAGAAATTGAGAGAGGAGGGGAAGACAGAGAGGGGGAGAGAAAGACACCTGCAGACCTGCTTCACGGCTTGTGAAGCGACCCCACTGCAGGTATGAAGCCGGGGGCTGGAACCGGGATTCTTACGCAGATCCTTGCGCTGCGTGTACCATGTGCTGCTTAACCCGCTTCGCTACTGCCCGACCCCAACCAATACTGCATTTTTAAAAATAAAGCTATGGTTCAGGAGGCGGCATAGTGGTTACAACATTGAACTCTCAAGTATAAGGACCTGAGTTTGATTCCTGACATTATATACATCAGAGAAACGCTCTGGTTCTCTCTCCTCTTTCCTCTCCTCCTCTCTCTTATTAATAAATAAATAACACTTTTTTTTATTGCCATCAGGGTTATTGCTGAGGCTTAGTACCTACACGATGAATCCACAGCTCATGGTGGCTAGTTCCTCCCTCCTCCTTTTTATTTCCTGTTATTTTATTTGATAGGTTAAAAAAATTGAGAGGAGATGGAGGAGATAGAGAAAGAAAAACGCTTGCATCGCTTCTTCAACATTTGTGAAGCTTGGCCTCTGCAGGTGGGGACCAGGGCCTTAAACAGGAGTCTTTGCACACGGTAACATGTGATCTCAACCATGCCTCAGTAAATAATTTTTTGTTGTTGTTCTTTTTTATTTTATGTTTTACCAGAGCACTGCTCAGCTCTGATTTATGGTGGTGCAGGGGATTGAACCTGGGACTTTGGAGCCTCAGGTCTGAGTGTCTGTTTCCATAACCATTATGCTATCTATCCCTGCCCAGTAAATAAATATTTAAAAATAAATAAAGCTGAGGGCTGGCAGATAGCTCACCTATAGAGTGTACCTGCTTTGTCATACTCACAGTCCAGGTTCTATCCTAGTCTCCATCACACTAGAGGAAGCTTCAGTGCTGTGTGGTCTTTTCCCTTTCTCCCCCTCTGTCTCCATCTATGTGAAAAAGTCCACCCAGAAATATGAAGCTCCAACAGTGACAATAGAAAGACAATAGATAGCTAGATAGTACAGTTGAAACATCAAGAATACTGTTGAGACTGAGAGCATCCCTTTGGGGGAAATCACTAATATATTAGCAGTACTGAGAGTAGAGAAAAGGAGCCAAGAGATGGTGTATTCAGTTGAATGTACATGTTACCATGCACAAGGATCTAGGTTCAAGCCCCTGCTCCTAACCTGTGGGAAGAAGCTTCACAAGCAGTGATAAAGATCTGCAGGTATCTCTCTCTCTCCTTTTCTTTCTCTCTTCCCCCCCTCCCCTCTTAGTTTGTCTCTGTCCTAGCAAATAAACAAATAAGTTGGAAAAATGGCCACTGGGAGAGGTGGATTTGTATTACAGGTTCCGAGCCCCAATGATAAACCTAGTGGCAGAGAGTCTGGCGGTGGTGCAGCGGATTAAGCGCACTTGACGCGAAGCGCAAAGACCGACAACGATACCGGTTTGAGGCCCCCGGCTCCCCACCTGCAGGGGGGTCACTTCACAGGTGGTTAGGCAGGTCTGCAGGTGTCTGTCTTTCTCTCCCCCTCTCTGTCTTCCCCTCCTCTCTCCATTTCCCTCTGTCCTATCCAACAGCAATGACATCAATAACTGCAACAATAAAACAAGGGCAAAAAAAGGGAATAAGTAAATAAATAAAAATTTTAAATATATATATTTTTAATTTTAAATGAGAGTAGAGAAAAGGAGCCAAGATATATATATATATATATATATATATATCCTAGAGGCAAAAATAAAATAAAGGGAAGGAATCAATTTCAGAAGCCAGAAGCAGTGGTGTTGCAGAGACTGGCAGTGATCACAGACTCACAGACCCAGCAAGCGTGGCAAGAGAGAGCAGTGCCCACACTGCAAGAGCAGCTCAGCTGCAGTACACACAGGTGTTTGGAGAACTGAGCTCTTCCAAACCTCACTGGCCGCCAAAGGCAACAGGACCACCCAGGTCCTTTCCCTGCAGAGAAAGGAATGAGGCCCCAAGACCCCCCCACCCCTTGAAAAAACTGAACGCCAAAGGTCTTTTCTATTATCTTTGAAATACTTTATCCCTTGATTGTTTCCTGCCAGGTCGGGTATAGCCTAGAAGCACAGGGCTATACAGACTTGAAACTAAGATAATTGGCTCTAGTTAAAATACTATAACAGCTTAGGTTGCTTAATATTTTTTCTAATTTGTAATTACCAGCCACCATTTAAAAACCCCTATTATATGCTAGTCATTATAATGGGTTAGGGTATTTATACACAGATAAAAGATTTAACTAACCTCTCTTTCTTAGACCAGGAAATTGACACTCATAAAGATTAACTGAGGCTCAGTCTCAGGTCTGGTGCCTAGCTCACCCAATTCTTTCATCCTTACTTTTCTCTTTTCCTTTCTAAAGTGTGTTGTCTCAGCTTTTGATGAGCTCACCTGGCTCTCATGATTGGTCTTGAAAAGTACTCATGATTTGCTGTCTATGCTGTTGATCATATTATCTTTAGTTCATTGAAGCTGATTTCATTTTTAATGGTCTATATCCACCACCACCACCCCCAAAAAAATGGACAGAAACATAATAAAAGTCTTTACCATTTGATTTATCTATTTATGACTCAATCCCAGAAAGATAACTGCAAAATAAGATGTGTTTGGGTGGCTTTGCAAAGCAAAGTTTCAAATGTTTTTTGTTTGAAAGATCAGCAAAAGAGAACACAGGGAAAAAATAAGAGGCTTACAGCATGCACAGAGAGCTGAACTGACTCAGTGGGTTGCTGAGCTTCATTGTGCTCTAAAAATAAATAAGCTTGTCCTTAAGAAGGTGATGTTTTCCTTGTCTCTCTCTCTCTTTGTTTATATTGAACTTTATTCCTTGAACTTTAGTTTTATTTGTTAAGATATTTTTCAGGGATAATGTTAAAAGACAGCCATGAGAGCATTAACTTTGATATTTGTAAATTACGACTATGTATTATTAATAAGGGTTGATGAATAAATAATGAATAGCAAGATGAACAATGAATATTACTGAATCAACAAAATTGGATTAAGCCGTGGTTAGACTAGAGTGATTGATATTTAGTGTACTATGGACTTTTCTAATTTTACCGAAGTAACAAGATTACACATAATCAGAAAAAAAAAATCTTAGCATATTTTAAAATATTGTAAATTAATTGCCATTACAACCTTTCTTAAAAAGAAACTGGTAGGAAAACAAAAAGGAGCATCACTGCTGTTTACCCAACACTCATTTCAGCGTTTAAAAGACTCCACTGTGTCTTGTAGTTTTGATTTGAAAAATAACTCAAGTAAACTAAGAATTACTAAAGAAGTACATTTCTGACACCAGTGATCTTTGGGGTTCTTCATTATTTGTTGTCTGAAAGAAATAGATGAGTAGTTTTCTTTAACTTACACAAAAATGAAGACTGACAGTATTATTTACAAAAGCACCAATCTGCTTTCATGTTAACTTTTTTTCTCCTTTTAAAGATTTGTGAGAGAGATCATTAGAATATCAGCCTGGCATATACAATGCTGGGGATCAAATTTGGGAATCCGTGTGTGAAATACAGAGCTCTGTACACTGCGCAACCTCCCAGGATTTGTTTTACTTACTTACTTACTTACTTACTTACTTACTTACTTATTTTGTCATCATGTGGACCTCATTGCTCTGGGCCAACAGTTTAAAATAGAAAGAAAGAAGCAAAGGCAAAGAGATACAGATATTACAGCACCAAAGCTTTTCCCCAGTGCTATAAAGATGAGAGCAAAACTTGGTGCACACATGGCAAAGTAAGCAAGGCACCCTACCAAGTGAACTATTTTGCTTAGCCTCATGATAACTTTTTCTCTGACTTTATGAATGTATGTATGTATGTATTTTTGTTACCCTGGTTATTGCTGTGACTTGGCACTTACACTGTTGACACCATAGTTCCCAACAGCCATTTATGTTTTCTTTTTTTTTTTTTTAATGATAGTGGATAATCAAGAGAAGAGAGAAAGAGAGGGAAAGAGAGACTCATACTACACTGCGCTAGCCCTTGCGAAGTTTCCCTCCAGCAGGTAGGGAATGAGAGCCTGAATCCAGGTCACTTGGTGATATTGCATTCTACCAAGTGTGCCACCACCCTGCCCTTTCTCTAACATTTATAATGTTTAGGGATTCCTCCCTGAATTCTATTGTTTGAGTCACATTGAAAAATATTAAATAGTTCCATATTTATAAAAATTGCACTACATATTCAACCATATATATATAGTCTTTTTCACTGAACTATCTTAGTCAAATCCTGTTGAGGCTACTCTCTTTATCTTCTGAAGCTGTGCAGATATTTTTTAATCAAATTTCACATATGAAAGGGATACATACCAATGCTGAAGAGATAAAAAGAAGCATTGATTAGCTTTCAGATGACATCAAGGCAATACAGCATTGAATTTTCTATCTGATGTTATACCTTTGCATTAATAACGCATGCAGTTATTTGCGAACAGAATTTCACATTCAGAAAAAGATGTATTTGGTCAAGACACCTTTAACTTATTTATTTATTTATTTATTATTGTTATTTTTATTTTTTCCCTCCAGGGTTATTGCTGGGGCTCAGTGCCTGCACCATGAATCCACTGCTCCTGGAGGCCATTTTCCTCCCTTTTGTTGCCCTTGTTGTTGTATCCTTGTTGTGGTTATTATTGTTATTGTTGATCCCAAAAGTCTATGGGGGTCAGGCAGTAGTACAGCAGGTTAAGCGCATGTGGCCCTAAGCACAAGGACCAACGTAAGGATCCTGGTTAGAACGCCTGGCTCCTGACCTGTAGGGGAGTCGCTTCACAAGCGGTGAAGAAAGTCTGCAGGTGTCTGTCTTTCTCTCCCCCTCCTCTCTCCATTTCTCTCTGTCCTATCCAACAACTAACAACATCAACAACAATAATAATAACCACAACAAGGCTACAACAACAAGGGCAACAAAAGGGGGGGGGAGTCTTTATGTGATGATAGGGATCAAAACCAGGACCCACACACGCTCTACCACTTCCCAACCCAATGTTTATTTTATTTTATTTTATTTTATTTTATTTGCGAAAAATAGTAAACCAAAATGTTATTCTACCATGGAATGTTATTCTACCATTTCTTCTTTTAGTTTTGCTCATTGGTGTGGTACTAGGTATTAAACTCAGGACCTCATACTTATAAAGTCCTTACCAGGAGACCTTTCAGAATCTTTCTTTCTTTCTTTCTTTTAATTTATTTATTGGGAGATTAATGATTTATAGTCAACAGTAAAATACAATAGTTTGTACATGCATAATATTTCCCAATTTTCCACATAACAATACAACCCCCACTGGGTCCTCTGCCATCATGTTCCAAGACCTGTACTGTACCCCCACCCCAGAGTCTTTTACTTTGGTTCAGTACACCAACAAGACCTTTTAGAATGTTTCAAATTATATCACTTCACATGAACTTAATGTTGAGGGACAAGGTAGTGCCCAGAAAATAGGAGTGGCTACTGGTGTGACTTGGAAAGGTAAAGGTGGGCTTGGGTTTTAAAACCTAGAATCAACTCCCATGTTCAGTGGGGAAGCAATTACAGAAGCCAGACCTTCCACCTTCTGCAGCCCATAATGATCCTGGGTCCATACTCCCAGAGGGATAAAGAATAGGAAGCTATCCTATTCTTTAGGGGAGGGGATGGGATAGGGAGCTCTGGTGTTGGGAATCGTGTCGAGTTGTACCCCTTTTATCCTATGGTTTTTGTCAGTGTTTCCTTTTTATAAATAAAAATTAAAAAGAAAACGGGTGGGGGTATAGCATAATGGTTATGCAAAGAGACTTTCATGCCTGAGGCTCTCAAGTCCCAGGTTCAATCCCCCAAACCACCATAAGTCAGAGCTGAGCGGTGCTTTGGTAAAACAAACAAACAAAAAAACAAAAAAACCTAGAATCTGTGAGAGCTCAGTCTCTCTCTCTGTCCAGATATCATCATGTGGGTATCAGCTCTTTTTACCTCTCTTTCTCTCTCGTTCTAACGTGAATGTTCTCAGTATTCTCAAATAAAAGTTTAAAGTGCCTGAAAATCATGCTCTCTCCTCAATTCTTTGTTGAGATACTACATGACAAACCTTTAATTTTGGGGGAACAAAGGCCGCCCTTCCTTTCCCCCAAAACACTAAAATTAGCAGTGCACTGATAAGCTCACTAGAACATAGCTTTGACAATTTGTGCATTTATTCCCAGAGGACTCAGAGCAAAGGTGTCTTGCTAGTGCCTCCCTATGTAGATTTTTTTTTAAGTTTATTTATTTATTCCTTTTTGTTGCCCTTGTTGCTTTATTGTTGTAGTTGTTGTTGTTGTTATTGATGTTATCGTTGGATAGGACAGAGAGAAATAGAGAGAGGAGGGGAAGACAGAGGGGGGAGAGAAAGATAAGACACCTGCAGACCTGCTTCACCGCCTGTGAAGCCACTACCCTGCAAGTGGGGAGCCGGGGCTGGAACTGGGGTCCTTACGTTGGTCCCTGCGCTTTGCACCACGTGAGCTTAACCTGCTGTGCTACCGCCTGACTCCCAGGCATAAAGTTCTTCTGCATAACCATTATGCTATCTCCCCCACCCTTTGCCTATTTTATTCTGTGTTATTGTTTCCTTCTAGAAGATATCTTTTAATACATGTATATAATTGTATTTATTTTCTATTACAAAAGTTTATTTAACAAAGCTCAGTAAGAAAATATACACAACCCAATGTTTTTCTTTATTGAGATTAATGGTTTACAGTCAACAGTAAAATACAGTTGTTTGTACATGTGTAACATTTCTCAGTTTCCCACATAACAATTTAATCCCCACTAGGTCCTCCTCTGCCATCATGATCCAGGACCTGAACTAGTCCCCCACTCCCAACCCCAGAGTCTTTTACCTTGGGAAAACTACTGCAGTTTCCAATGGGGGAAATGGAGACACAGAACTCTGATGGTGGGAATGATGTAGAAATTATATTCGTTATCTTATAATTTTGTAAATCAATATTAAATCACTAATAAAAAAAAAGACAAAGAAAAAAAACATTTCTCCACTTGCAGGGGAGAACCGTCACAAGTAGTGAAGCAGGTCTGCTGGTGTCTGTTCCTCTTCCTATCTTCACCCCCACCCCTCAATTTCTGTCCATTCTCTCAAAAAAAACGAAAAAGCAAATAAATAAAATTGCGCTAGGTTTTTCCTCTGACAGAGTCACTCTCACCATCTTCCCCCACTCCCAGCTAAAATCCTACTTCTAGGCTACAGTTGTCTCCCAGCACCAGCCTCCCCACCCCCAAACCAAACCCACATCCAGCCCCCCTTTCCCTGACCTGCCTGTCTCATTTTGTTTTTCACCTCACGTCATCCTCCTTGGCTAAATTTCCTCTTCTTTATATTTGCCTAATGCATATTATTTGACAAATTGTTTCCACCAATCTAATCACCTTCCTGGCCAGTTGTGAAAATGTAGTTAAAAATGAGGTCAGATCATAAAATAATGAAAAATAGATCATTAAATGGCTTCCCAAAGAAAAATAGTTGACAAGTTGTAAGTTTTTATTCCCATATGTTTGGATAATTCCTCCTGCCTTCCCAACCTAGAGAGGTATGCCGATCATCCCAAATAAGTGACTATAAATCTTTGATAGCATCTCTATGTGTTCTGCCCCCCACCCTTCAGAGTAAGGTAGTTGCCATGGGAACTATGACAATGGCTAAATTCAGCTAGAAATATTTGCACCTCTATATGCCACATGTTAAATACAGTTCTTCCTTCAAAGTAGGAAAGTGATCAATGTTATTAAGGTCATAAAAGAAAGAAAGTAAAATGAATCTATAAAAAACAACATGTAGAATTGAAATAATAATTAAATACAACTTCTATAAATAAAAATAAAGAATATGAGGGGAGTCGGGCTGTAGCGCAGCGGGTTAAGCGCAGGTGGCGCAAAGCACAAGGACCGGCATAAGGATCCCGGTTCGAACCCCGGCTCCCCACCTGCAGGGGAGTGGCTTCACAGGCGGTGAAGCAGGTCTGCAGGTGTCTATCTTTCTCTCCTCCTCTCTGTCTTCCCCTCCCTCTCTCCATTTCTCTCTGTCTTATCCAACAACAACAATAACTACAACAATAAAAAAATAAAAATAAAAAAAATAAAGAATATGAAACTAATAATTGAAATTAAGTATCAATAGAAAAGTTAAAGGAAGAAGTGAGAATTGGTAAATTACAGGTCTAAGGAAGTTAGCCTACTATAATTTGTAGAGATGAAAAGATAGACAATAAAGAAGAGGGGTAAATCAGTATGGAGAAGAAAATAAGGTTTATCTTAAAACTATTCATATAGGGGGGCGGGCGGTAGTGCATCGGGTTAAGCGCACATGGCGCAAAGCGCAGAGACTCGCTTAAGAATCCTGGTTCCAGACTTCCCTGGATTGAAGACACCACCAATGTGTCCTGGAGCTCAGCTTCCCCAGAGACCCATCCTACTAGGGAAAGAGAGAGGCAGACTGGGAGTATGGACCGACCAGTCAACGCCCATGTTCAGCGAGGAAGCAATTACAGAAGCCAGACCTTCTACCTTCTGCAACCCTCAATGACCCTGGGTCCATGCTCCCAGAGGGATAGAGAATGGGAAAGCTATCGGGGGAGGGGGTGGGTTATGGAGATTGGGCGGTGGGAATTGTGTGGAGTTGTACCCCTCCTACCCTATGGTTTTGTTAATTAATCCTTTCTTAAATAAAAAAAATAAAAAAATAAAAAAAAAAAAAGAATCCTGGTTCCAGACCCTGGCTCCCCGACCGCAGGGAGTCTCTTCACAAGCGGTGAAGCAGGTTTGCAGGTGTCTATCATTTTATCCCCCTGTCTTCCCTTCCTCTCTTGATTTCTCTCTCTCTTATTCAACAACAACAGCAAAAACAACAACGATAAACAACAAGGGCAACAAAAGGGAAAAAATGACCTCCAGGAGCAGTGGATTCATAGTGCAGGCACCGAGACCCAAGCACCGAGACCCAACAATAACCTTGGAGGCAAAAAACAAAAAAAAAAAACTATTCATATAGAAGATTCAGGTTTGAGAAAGAGAATAGAAAGATTGGGAAAAATAAATTATTTAAAAGGTCTACCTGCAAGCTAAAGGACATAATTCTTGGGTCATGATTCACAGTGGATTCTGAACAATTTAAATACAAATGTAAATTAAATACAAATAAGAAATTAAAATGTATTATAGTGAGATTTCAGAGCAAAGACAGAAAAAAGTTTTTTTAATTTTTTATATTTATTTATTTTCCCTTTTGTTTCCCTTTTTTTTTAATTTTTGTGGTAGTTATAGTTGTTGTTATTGATGTTGTTGTTGGATAGGACAGAGAGAAATGGAAAAAGGAGGGGAAAGCAGAGAGAGAGAAAGAAAGATAGACACCTGCAGACCTGCTTCACCTGTGAAGCACCTACTTCGCCTATGAAGCTACTTACCTGCAGGCTCGAACAGGGATGCTTATGCTGGTCCTTGCACTTTGCATCATGTGCGCTTAACCCACTTCGCTACCGCCCGACTCCCAGAAAAAAAAGTTTTAATTAGTGAAAGAGGCAAAATACTGACAAAATAATGATACTTAGAATGGCACCAGATTCTTCCACATTGACACCGGAATCCAAAAGACAGTGAGTTAATTTCAAAGTTGAAAGAGAAAAGTCTGTGGTCCGAGAGGTGGGGCAGTGATAAAGCTGTGGATTCTCAAGCATGAGGTCTCGAGTTCAATCCCTGGCAGCACATGTGCCAGAGTGATGTCTGGTTCTTTCTTTCTCCTCCTATCTTTCACATAAATAAATAAAAAATCTTTAAAAAAAAAAAAAAAGAAAAATCTATGTCAGAATTTTACATCCAGCTACACAATCATTGAAGGACAAAGTGTTTTACATCAACATTCCCCAGCATTAGTCAATCTTTTTTTTTTAATATTTATTTCCTTTCGTTGCCCTCATTTTATTGTTGTGGTTATTACTGTTGTTGATGATGATGTCGTCATTGTTGGATAGGACAGAAAGAAATGGAGAGGGGAGGGGAAGACAGAGAGGGGGAGAGAAAGATAGACACCTGCAGATCTGCTTCACCGCCTGTGAAGCGACTCCCCAGCAGGTGTGGAGCTTGGGGCTCAAACCAGGATCCTTACTGTGGTCCTTACGCTTTGCGCCAAGTGTGCTTAACCTGCTGCGCTACTGCCTGAGTCCTGCATTAGTCAATCTTATCCTTCTGGAATCTCTGTCTTGCTTTTTCTTCTGTTTCCCTAAGTATCCATTCCCTCTTAGTTATTTTGATTCTGTTCTTTCCTATCAAATTATGAACATTCCAAGAAAACTTTTCTTCTTTGTCATTTACTCTCAAGAGTTCAATTCTATGTGACTTACAGATTCATGTATGTTTCTTTGGCTCAGATGTCACTAAAAATCCAGTCCTGAGTAATAAGTCAATAGAAAATGTCCAACTGATGTTGTAACTAACAAAGTTTAGGGTAAAATTCACCAATTCCCCCATCTCTCCATGTTTCTACCACATGCCATATTAGATGTCCTTTCCAGTATCCCAGTATCTTTCAGTGCCACCAATAATTTTCAGTTACCTAACAAAACTTGGGCATTGTCACCTTTCTTTCCCTCTATACTTACATCCAATCTGTTACCAGTTATTACATATTTGTAAAGATTAACTGATTTTTAAAAGATTTTATTTATTTATTCATAAATAAATGGGGGGTGTGCCTGGTTGAGTGTACATGTTACAGAGCCCCCAGTCCCCACCTGCAAGGGAAAAGCTTCGTGAGTGATAAAGCAGGGTTGTAGGTGTCTCTCTCTGTCTCCCTCCCTTCCTATCACCCCCTTCCTTCTCAATTTCTGGCTGTCTCTATCCAATAAATAAATAAATAAATTTTTTAAAAAATTAAAAAAGATAAAAGGAGAGAGAGAAAGAACCAGATATCACTTGGGACCTCACGCTTGAGAATCCAATGCTTTATCCACTGCACCACTTCCCAGACCATGATTAACTTGTTTTTTTATGAGAGAAGCAGATGCCAGAGCCCTTCTCAACTCTGATTTATGTTAGTGCTGGGGATTAAACCTGGGACCCCTAGGCAAATCCTGTGTTTTAACATCTTAATGTATCTCTATGGTTGTTATTATATTTATTATAAATATTTATTTATTTTTAGAAAGAGACTAATTGAGAGGCAATGAGGAGCTAGAGAGAGAAAGAGAGAGAGAGAGACCTGCAGTACTACTTCACCATTAGTGAAGCTTCCCCCCTGCAGGTGGGTACCGGGGGCTTGAACCTAGATCTTTATGCATGGTGACATGTGATATCAACCAGGTGTGCCACTGCCTAGCCCTCAAAATATTTATTCTTATTATAGCTTCTCTTAGCTTGGACACTGCATCTCTATATTCCTAAAAATATCAGTAACCTCGTCAATGATCTTTCTGATTGCAGTCTCCCTTTCTTTTGATCCAATCTGAATACTATTGCCAGCGTATTAGCACATTCTCCTTGATAATCACTTCCATCGGTCTTTCATTCTACACAAGAGTGCAGCTTGATCGCATAGGTACTGAAATGCTTATATAGTTCAACCTGTAGGTTGAACTCACTTTATCAGTCTTATAATTTCTCTTGGCTGCTTCCTGCGTCTTAGTCTGAATCATTTTGTTTTCCCTCTTTTCATGAGTTCTGAAAAGATGCTGTGGTATCTCTCCTTTTCTTTCTGTCTCATTCTCTCTCTCTCTCTCTCTCTCGCTCTCTTTTACAAAAGAAAAAGAGATAGGGAGAAAGAGAGAGGGAAAAGAAGGGAGGGAGGGAGGGAGGGAGGGAGGAAGTACACCAACAGAAGTAGAGTCATGTAGGAGTCACCAAAAACCCTGCTGGACAAAAAAAAAAAAGAGAGAGAGAGATAGAGAGAGATACTGAAGGGAGAGAGAGAGAGTAACCAGAGCACTACTCTGGCATATGTTGTGCCAGGGATCAAATCTGAGGTCTCATGCTTGCAAGTCCAGAGCTCCAGTTACTGAATGATATCCATAGACACTTTCACATGATTTAAATCTCACAAAATAAAACTAAGAGCAACAAAATTATCTTACTACTTTAAAAGACATTTTTATTATTTTTTTAGTCTTTATTTATTTGATAGATACAGTCAGAAGTTGAGAGGAAGGGGGAGACAGAGAGAAGGAGACAGAGGGACACTTGCAGCACTGCTTCACTACTTGTGAAGCTTTCCCCCTGCAGGTGGGGACCAAGGGCTCAAACCCAGGTCCTTGCGCACTGTAACATGTGCACTCAACCAGGTGCGCCACCACCCGGCCCCTCTTTAAAATATTTTAACAGGGTTATATGTTTTTGTTTTTGTTTTAATTCTAGAGACACAAAGAGGGAAAAAAAGAAATAAGGACTACAACATAGCTGCATTGTTCATGCATGGTGCTTCCATATGGGGGCCAGGTGCTCAGACCTCGATCCATGAGCATGGGAATGTGTGTGATCTACAAAATAAGCCATTCCCTGGCATATGTATATCTATGTATGTGTGTGTATCAATATATGCCAATATTTATCTGTCTATAACTATGTATCTATTTATATCTATATGTAGATATAGATGATTAGATATCTGTATCTGAATATAGGTATCTATATAGAGACCTACATCTATATATATATATATATATATATATTTTTTTTTTTAGATAGATATATTTTTAAGGGAGAAACTAAAGTACTACTCCATTATCCAAGGAGTTTCATTTAATTTGGATTTGTTGCATTCATGGGGTGCCAGGAATCAAACCCAGATCCTCATGTATGTAACGTAGATACTATACTCACTTTTTCTTCTTCTTTCCCCATCTCTATATCCACTTCTGGAAGGTATTTTATAAACACTGACTGAATAAATAATTGGAGGGGGACAGGAGGTAGCGCAGTGTGTTAAGCACATATGGCGTGAAGCATAAGATCTGGCGGATGGATCCTGGTCTAAGCGCCTGGCTCTCCACCTGCAGGGAAGTCGCTTCAAAATAAGCGGTGAAGCACGTCCCAAGGTGTCTTTCTTTCCCCCCTCTGTCTTCTCCCTCCTCTCTCGATTTCTCTCTGCTCGATCCAACAATAAGGGCAACAAAAATGGGGGAAAAAATAGCCTCCAGAAGCAGTGGATTCGTAGTGCAGGCACTGAGCCCCAGCTATAACCCTAGAAACAAATTAATTAATTAATTAGCCAGTATTTCTGAGTTTTGTAACCCAACACGTGTCTTAAATTGAACTGAACTAGCTCCTTTGGGACCAGCCTCTTCAGGACTTCTGACACATCTGAGCAGATGTCCATCTCCTAGTTCCCTCCATGTTAGTCCCTACATGAACACTATGATATCTTAAAAAACTAAATCCTGTGGTCCCGGAGGTGACGCAGTGATAAAGCTATGGACTCTCAAGCATGAGGTCACCTGTTCGATCCCCAGCAGCACGTGTGCCAGAGTGATGTCTGGTTCTTTCTCTCTCCTATCTTTCTCATAAATAAATAAGTAAATAAATAAATAAAATCTTAAAAAAAATTAAATCCTACCTCTGTTCCTTTCAACCTCTTTTAGTATGCTTTTGAAATTAAATGGTGTCAGGAGTATTTAGAAAGCATGGATTTATGTCTTTGACTTATTTTTTTATTCAAAATTGATAAATCTTAATACAATACCACCTTTATTTCTTTCCTTCTTAAGCACTGTTTAACTCTAGTTTAGAGTAATGCCAGGGATTGAACCTGGGACCTGTTGTGTCACAGGCATGAATGTTTGTTGCATTATCAATGGTGCTAACTTCCCAGTTCTAATATCATCATCATTACTATTGCTGTTTTCTTAATATTTATTTATTTATTCCCTTTTTGTTACCCTTGTTGTTTTATTGTTGTAGTTATTATTGTTGTTGTCTTGTTGGATAGGACAGAGAGAAATGGAGAGAGGAGGGGAAGACAGAGAGGGGGAGAGAAAGATAGATACCTGCAGACCTGCTTCACTGCTTGAGAAGCAACTCTCCTGCAGGTGGGGAGCCGGGGGTTCAAACTTGGATCCTTACGCCAGTCTTTGCACTTTGTGCCACCTGCGCTTTACCTGCTGCGCTTTACCCACCCGACTCCCTTAATTAATTTATTTTTTGCCTCCAGGGTTGTTGCTGGGGTTCAGTGCCTGCACTGGGATGCATTGGATCGACCTTCCCGTGGTGCATCCCGTGAGTACCCATTCTTTGGGGAAACTGACGATCCTTCCTAGCCGACTGAATCCACATGGATCCCAGTCACTTTCAAAGCCATTAACTGGCTATGGAAGAAGGGCAAACGCTAGAAGAAGAAGAAGTGCCTGCACTATGAATCCACTGCTCCTAGCAGCTTTTTTTTTCTCCTTCTTTATTATTTTTTTATTGGCTAGGACAGAAAGAAATTGAGAGAAGAGGGAGAGGTTGAGAGGGACAGAGAATGGACCAGGTGGTGGCTCACCTGGTTAACCGCACATGTCTCAATGCACAAAGACGCGGGTTCAAGCCCTCGGCTCCCACCTGCAGGGGGAAAGCTTTTCGAGTGGTGAAACAGGGCTACGGGTGTCTGTCCCTCTCCCTATCTCCCCCCATTCTCTTAATTTCTGGTTGTCTCTATCCAATAAATAAAGATAACTAAGGGGGGGAGGGAGAGAGACCTCCAGATTTGCTTCATCGCTTGTGAAGTGTTCCCCTTCCCCCGCAGATGGGGAGCTGGGGGCTCCTCTGAGATCCTTAGGCCAGTCCTTGTACTTAGTACTGTGTGCCACCGCCCATCCCCCATCTTCATTATGGAAATCACTTTTTTTTTTTTGCTTGATTGTTTGCTTGTTTGTTTTTCCAGAGCATTGCTCAGTTCTGGCTGATGGTGGTACCAAAAGACAAACCTGAGACTTCAGCACCTCAGGCATGAAAGTCTTTTTGTATAACCATTATACAAGCTCCTCAGCAACCAATAGCTCTTTTTTTAAAAAGATTTTATTTACTTATTAATGAGAAAGATAGGAGGAGAAAGAGAGAAAAAAACAGACATCACTCTGGTACATGTGCTGCCAGGGATCCTACTAGGAACCACATGCTTGAGAGTTCAATGCTTTATTTACTGCACCATCTCCCAGACCACAGAACTCATTTTTTATCTGTATGACATGACTTGTATTTTTTTTCTTCCCAATAAAGCTAATATATGTGATGTTTCATGCAAGGTGGAACAGTCTGTCCTAATAGCCTAAATTTTGTCTCCACTTTGTTAAACTCTAACATTAACAATACGTAGTTTTCACCTCTCTCCTATGGAAAGTTCTGGAACTACAATTGCAGGGATTGTGTATTTGATGCCAAAGTGAATAAAACATGTAATATTTCAAAGCACTGTTACTCCAAGATAAGAAAATGACACTACTTACCAAGCACCAACGAAGAGATGGTACTCCTTTTTGGGGATAACACTTAGTAATCCTGACAGAAGGATTCAAATAGGAGGAAAGATGGTTCTTGTTATAACCTGTCTCCAATTTACCATGTTGTAACATAAATAAGAGTGTTTGTACCAAAATTGAGAGAGAGAGAGAGAGAGAGAGAAAGACTGGAGACAAAAATCTACCATAGATTGTACTATCAAATTGTTTAAAAACACAGTGTAGTAGTGAGTACATTTGTAAAACAGTAGAATTAAAAAAACTTTTGGTATAATAAATATCCATAGTCATAAAATGTTTTTCTTTTTCTTTTTTTCCACTCCAGGGTTATTGCTGGATCTCAGTGCCTGCACCACGTATCCACTGCTCCTAGAGGCTATTTTTTTCCCTTTTGTTGCCCTTGTTGTTGTGGTTATTGTTGTTATTATTGCTGTTGTTGTTGTTGGATAAGACAGAGTGAAATGGATAGAGGAGGGGAAGACAGAGAAGGAGAGAGAAAGATAGACACCTGTAGACCTACTTCACCGTTTGTGAGGCGACATCCTGCATGTGTGGAGCCATGGGCTCCAACCGGGATCCTTCCGCCTGATCTTGCGCTTTGCACCATGTTCGCTTAACCTGCAGCACTACTGCCCAACCCCAGCCTTTTTTTTTTTTTAATAAAAAGGAAACTTTGACAAAACCATAGGATAAAAGGGGTACAACTCTACACAGTTCCCACCACCAGAACTCCGTATCCCATCCCTTCCCCTGATAACTTTCCTATTCTTTAATTCTCTGGGAGTATGGACCCAAGGTCATTGTGCGGTGCAGAAGGTGGAAGGTCTGGCTCCCGTAATTGCTTCCCTACTGAACATGGCGTTGACAGGTCGATCCATACTCCCAGCCTGTCTCTCTCTTTCCCTAGTAGGATGGGGCTCTGGGGAAGCAGAGCTCCAGGACACATTATTGGGGTTGTCTGTCCAAGGAAGTCTGGTTGGTATCATGCTAGCATCTGGAAGCTGGTGGCTGAAAAGAGAGTTAACATATAAAGCCAAACAAGTTGTTGACTAATCATGAACCTAAAGGCTGGAATAGTGCAGATGAAGAGTTAGGGGGGTCTCCGTTTTGTAGGTAGCTAGTAGGCATATTTTAGTTATATTCCAAAGGTCCTGTGGCTATACTAGTTTTTTTTTTTTTTTTTCCCTGAGCCTGAAATCTAAAATGCAGGTGGATCTAAGTTATTGTCTGGGGAGATGATGTCACGGCTGGAAAAAAGACCAGAAAGCTGGTTCAGGGAAGAAAGTAGCTCCTAGATATGGGAAAGGTGTATAGATATTGTTGACTGTAAACCCCATCGATTTGATGTGCTCTGGGAACCATATTCAGCTTAGGAGCCTATGTGACCACTGCATCCCTATAGATATGAGCTTACATTCTGTGGTTATGAGTAGGAACATTCCAAGCTACCCAATATCGACCCATCTTCCTCAGGTGTAGCACAGAGTATGTTGTCCATCCTCCTTCTTCAGTGGATGGAACATTCTCTACTGTTGTTGATCCAAGTTGAGGTTAAGGTCCTATGGGGGAGGGGGTCCACAAAGAGGCCTATTTTGTTGTTCCTGATAGAGATGATCGGTAACAATGGAGAGAGGGATTTATTTGAGGTCTAGGCCCATCATATCTGTTTGGGAATCTCAGGACTCCCCAAATAGGGCCCTAACTGATGGGGTGGCCTGATAGTGACTGAAGAGTCATCATTAAAGTATGCCAGTCTCTTGCCCTTATTCAGCTTTTGCAGTCTTTGCTTTGGTAAGGTTAGCTTTGCAGTGAGTGAGGGAAGTGTAATAGGAAGTAGGTTAGGAGAGTATCTAAGTCTAAGTAGACACTATTTCATTATGAATTCTATACTGACTCACTGCAGACTATTGTGTACTTTTGCTTTCAGGTATCTATTTTCCCTTAATTTATGGATACATGTGAACATATGCTCTATCTCATGGGACCTGGTCTATATCTAGGTTTTGGAACTTTGTTAGGAAGTGAACAATCTGTTATGAAATTAGAGAATCCTATGAAAGGAAAGGTCTCACCCGAGTAATGAGGCTGAAGGATTGACATTCCATGCCTGACACAGTCTGAAGTGAAGCATGCTAAATGGTACTTACCACTGCGTTTTTTTTGTTGTTGTTGTTTGTTTGTTTATTTTTTTTTTAACCAGAGCACTGCTCTATTCTGGTTTGTGGTGGTGTTGGAGATTGAACCTGGGACTTTGTAGTCCCTTAGCAAGAAAATCTTTTTGCCTAGCCATTTTGTTATCTCCCCAGCCCAGTATTAATAGTTTATAAGGTAATACAAATATTGGCAAATAATAGAATGAAATCCTGCTTTAAGTCTTTTTTTTTTTTTTTTTTTGCCTCCAGGGTGCCAACACTTCCAATCCACTGCTCCTAGAGGTCATCTTTTTTCCATTGTTGTTGTATTTGTTGCTGTTGGATAGGACAGAGAGAAATGGATAGAGAAGGGGAAGACAGAGAGGGGGAGAGAAAGATAGACACCTGCAGACCTGCTTCACCAATGGGGGGGGGGGTGGCGAACCCGGATCCCTGCACAGGTCCTTTCACTTCCCACTATGTGCCCTTAGGTCTGCCCCTCCCCCATCCTCCTCTCCCTGAAGTCATTTTTTAAAGATGCTCTTCAACATTACCCTCATACTATTTGGCTAGATTTAGATGATTCTCCTCTAGGCTTCTGTCAACTTAATAGTTGACTAAGCTTTGACCTACATGGGTGTGTGTGTGTGTGTGTGTGTGTGTGTGTGTGTGTGTGTGTGTGTGTGTGAAAACCTTTTCTGAGTGGTAATGAAGTTTTAATGCCACCTGGTCCCTAGATATTTTTGTATGTAAAAATACACATATGGTTTAGAAGACCTTTAAATTATTAATGCCAGCCAAATGATACCTATGTGAATATCTTGCTAACTTTGTAGATATTTCTTAGCTTCCTCATACATGTTTTATTAAGCATTCCTCAATCTGGGAAACTGTAATGTAAAGACAGGGTGTAGGGGAAGGTGCTCCAAACAAAAGCAAGCTTTTTGTCACTTAAATGTGTGCATACTCATAATGAAAACTTCCCGTATTTTCCAAGGTAAGAGTGATCGTGCTATGTGTTGAGAGTACAGGTTTATGTGGTGACTATTTTATCTTTATAAATGTTTTAGAAGGGGGAGTTGCCCAGTGTGGACTCATTGTCATATATATATTATTTCCTTTTGTTGCCCTTGTTTTATTGTTGTAGTTGTTATTGTTGTCACTGATGTTATTGAATAAGACAGAGAGAAATGGAGAGAGGAGGGGAAGACAGAGAGGGGAAGGGGAAGATAGAGAGGGGGTGAGAAAGACAAGACACCTGCAGACCTGCTTCACTGCCTGTGAAGGGACTCCCCTGTGGGGATCCAGGGGCTCGAACCGGGGTCCTTATGATGGTCCTTGCATTTTGCACCACCTGTGCTTACTGCTGCGGTACTGCCCAGCTCCTGTGGACTCACTAAGAGTGCTTGATGGTGTGTTGTAACCATCCATTCAGGATCTGGGCCAGGCCTTCGTGGTCAGTAAAGGATGATGAACCCTACTGGCAACACGGTTTTCAGAACGAACAATGCAAACAGATTTCTGTGTGCTGCCCTGTGGATTGGCTCCAACAAGCAGCTGTGTCTCTGGTTGATCAAAGCATGGTCGGATAGGCTAAGAATGCCGTAATTGGTGTAGTCAGCCAATAGTTTTGCAGCAGAAAAAAAAAAAGATTGGTGACTGCTGGCTGACTCATTTGCATGGTAATGTTTGTGAGTGGGGAGAAAGGTCTTTGAGGTTTACATTTTTAAAAGGGCTTTGGAGTTATTTCTGGCTGTAGTTGCTGAGATAATGAAAAGGAGATTGTGCTTGGATATTCTCATCAGAGTGTCCTGTGGGGTGTCCTGTGGGGTGGCTGGTAGAAGCTGTGTGAGTGGTTTCTAGCACCCAGAGTTGCCCAGAAAGATCTTCCCCTTGGAGCTCTAGAGAGGACCAGGGGCAAGGCAAGTGGGGGATGGGGGTCAAAGCAAACAGCACAGCAGTGACAAATCCATTGTGAATGAAAATGAAGCAACTACCTGGATGCGGGCCCTTCCTCAGCCTGGAAAACTTTAAACTTATAAATAACCTTAATGTCTGAGTCATTGCCCACTTCCTGTTAACACTGACTACCTGAGATTGCTTTTTTCTTTCACTGCAGCAGAGAGAAGGAATTCTGCCTCTCTCTCTCCCTCTCTCTCTCTCTCTCTCTCTCTCTCTCTCTCGTAAGAAAGTGCCTGCTAATTTCTAAATTTCTAAACCATGGAGTTATGGAGGGTGACGATGTGGGAAACAGGAAGACATCGCAACATCCTGGTTTAGAAGGTCACTATTTTGCCTCAGGAACAACAGTTAACTAAAATTCTTTGGTGCAGTGTCTTGAGGGTAAGTAGACTTGCAAGGTCTATTAGAAACCATAATCACCTTTTATTGTTGTCACCGGGTTTTTAAGGGATAGAGACAGCAACAGAGAGGGAAAGACATCACATCACTCAAGATTCCTCCACTGTCTGGAATGGAACCTGGGTTACTCATATTGCACTCTAAAGGCTTAACAAGCACACTATCTGGGGTGGGGGGTAGATAGCATAATGATTATGCAAAGAGACTCATGCCCATGGCTCCAAAGTCCCAGGTTCAGTCTCCCGCAGCACTATAAGCCAGAGCTGAGCAGTGCTCTAGTTAAAAAATAAATAAATAGGGGGCTGGGAGGTAGCGCAGCGGGTTGAGTGCACATGGTGCAAAACACAAACCGGCTTAAGGATCCCAGTTCGAGCCCCCAGCTCCCCACCTGCAGGGGGGGGGGGCGGGGGGGGAGGGTCACTT
Organism: Erinaceus europaeus; assembly: GCF_950295315.1. Lineage (NCBI taxonomy): Eukaryota > Metazoa > Chordata > Mammalia > Eulipotyphla > Erinaceidae > Erinaceus > Erinaceus europaeus. The sequence continues at coordinate 44,361,141 of NC_080180.1, read as the reverse complement.
CACAAGCGGTGAAGCAAGTCTTCAGATGTCTATCTTTCTCTTCCCCCTCTGTCTTCCTGTCCTCTCTCAATTTCTCTCTGTCCTATCCAAAAACAATGATAGCAATAACAACAACAACAACAATAAACAACAAGGGCAACAAAACGGAAAAATAGCCTCCGGGAGCAGTGGATATGTAGTGCAGACACTGAGCCCCAGCAATAATCCTGGAGGCTAATAGATAAATAACAATAAAAAAACAAGCACACAATCTGAATGAGCTATTTCTTGGATCCAGTCATCATTGTCATTGTTGTTATTATTAATACTAGAATACTGCTTAGCTCTTATCTATGGTATGCTGGGATTGTATCTGAGACCTTGGGCATTAAAAATTTTTTTTAGTTTCTTTATTAGGGGATTAATGCTTTACACTTGACAGTGAATACAATAGTTTGCACATGCATAACATTTCCCAGTTTTCCACGTAACAATACGACCCTCACTAGGTCCTCTGCCATCAAGTTCCAGGACCTGACCCCTCCTTCCCACCTACCCCAGAGTCTTTTGCTTTGATGCAATACACAAAGGCATTAAAATCTTTTTTTTTTTCACAAGTGGTGAAGCAAGTCTCCAGGTATCTATCTTCCTCCCCTCACTTCTTTTTTTTTAAAATGTCTTTATTGGGGAATTAATGTTTTACATTCGACGGTAAATACAATAGTTTGTACATGCATCACATTTATCAGTTTTCCAAATAATAATACAGCCCCCACTAGGTCCTCTGTCATCCTTCTTGGACCTGTATTCTCCCCACCCCCCACCCACCCCAGAGTCTTTTACTTCGGTACAATACACAATTAAAATATTTTTTTTATGTAACCATTGTGCTATATCCCAGGTCCTACTATTAATTTTTATGCGATTCTAGAGAAGGAAGTCAGAGCT